>NW_026690179.1:0-17742 GCF_015227805.2 Hirundo rustica | reverse complement strand
GCTCTTTGAGAAATTCAGTACGGAAAAGGGAATTGGGACGTAACAAACCCTATCCATTTAAAAGCCAAAGAGGAGAAACACCCCTGAGCTGTCAGGCGCGGCGCGTCTCGGTCCCGAAACGCCGAGTGACGCCTCCCAAACTGTGTTTGTCCCAGATGGACCCGTCGTCGCCGCCGTTCCTGCTGGCCAAGCTGACCCCCCTGCACTCGGAGCAGCTCCTGCAGGGCCTCAACCTGCTGCGGCAGCAGCGCGAGCTGTGCGACGTCGTGCTGCGCGTGGGCGAGGCCAAGATCCACGCTCACAAGGTGGTGCTGGCCAGCATCAGCCCCTACTTCAAGGCCATGTTCACCGGGAACCTGTCGGAGAAGGAGAACGCCGAGGTGGAGTTCCAGTGCGTGGACGAGGCGGCGCTGCGGGCCATCGTGGAGTACGCCTACACCGGCAGCGTCTTCATCTCGCAGGACACCGTGGAGTCGCTGCTGCCCGCCGCCAATCTGCTGCAGGTCAAGCTGGTGCTCAAGGAGTGCTGCGCCTTCCTGGAGAGCCAGCTGGAGCCCGGCAACTGCATCGGCATCTCGCGCTTCGCCGAGACCTACGGCTGCCGCGAGCTCTACCTGGCCGCCGGCAAGTTCATCTGCCGCAACTTCGAGGACGTGTGCCGCACCGAGGAGTTCCTGGAGCTGACGCACTCGGAGCTGGACGAGATCGTGTCCAACGACTGCCTGAATGTGGTGTCGGAGGAGACGGTGTTCCACGCCCTGGAGTCCTGGATCAAGTACGACGTGCGGGAGCGCCAGAAGTACCTGGCGCAGCTGCTGCACTGCGTGCGCCTGCCCCTGCTCAGCGTCAAGTTCCTCACGCGGCTCTACGAGGCCAACCACCTGATCAGGGACGACCACACCTGCAAGCACCTGCTCAACGAGGCCCTCAAGTACCACTTCATGCCCGAGCACAGACTGTCGCACCAGAGCGTGCTGCTGACGCGGCCCCGCTGCGCGCCCAAGGTGCTCTGCGCCGTGGGGGGCAAGGCCGGGCTCTTCGCCTGCCTGGAGAGGTGAGGAACAGCCCTGGGGCGCTGCTGGCACCCCTGGGCAGGGGCGCTGGGAGCTGGGATCCTGCCTGGCACCGTGGGCAGGGGCACTGGGAGCTGGGATCCTGGCACCCCTGGGCACGGGCACTGGGAGCTGGGATCCTGGCACCCCTGGGCACGGGCACTGGGAGCTGGGATCCTGGCACCCCTGGGCAGGGGCGCTGGGAGCTGGGATCCTGCCTGGCACCGTGGGCAGGGGCACTGGGAGCTGGAATCCTGCCTGGCACCCCGGGCAGGGGCACTGGGAGCTGGGATCCTGCCTGGCACCCTGGGCAGGGGCACTGGGAGCTGGGATCCTGCCTGGCACCCTGGGCAGGGGCACTGGGAGCTGGGATCCTGCCTGGCACCCCTGGGCACGGGCACTGGGAGCTGGAATCCTGCCTGGCACCCCGGGCAGGGGCACTGGGAGCTGGAATCCTGCCTGGCACCCCGGGCAGGGGCACTGGGAGCTGGAATCCTGCCTGGCACCCCGGGCAGGGGCACTGGGAGCTGGGATCCTGCCTGGCACCCCTGGGCACGGGCACTGGGAGCTGGAATCCTGCCTGGCACCCCGGGCAGGGACACTGGGAGCTGGAATCCTGCCTGGCACCCCGGGCAGGGGCACTGGGAGCTGGAATCCTGCCTGGCACCCCGGGCAGGGGCACTGGGAGCTGGGATCCTGCCTGCAACCCTGGGCAGGGACACTGGGAGCTGGAATCCTGCCTGGCATCCTGGGCAGGGACACTGGGAGCTGGGATCCTGGCACCCCTGGGCAGGGACACATGGAGCTGGGATCCTGGTACCCCTGGGCAGGGACACTGGGAGCTGGAATCCTGCCTGGCACCCCTGGGCAGGGGCACTGGGAGCTGGGATCCTGCCTGCAACCCTGGGCAGGGACACTGGGAGCTGGAATCCTGCCTGGCATCCTGGGCCGGGACACTGGGAGCTGGGATCCTGCCTGGCACCCCTGGGCAGGGACACTGGCACTGGGAGCTGGGATCCCCCCAGTCTCTGAGGTTAGACCATCCCAGCAGAGTTTGCAGGTTGTTGTTGTTGTTCTTTTCCTCCATAAAAACTCTTCAGCAGGTTTTTTTTTTTTTAAATGCTTTTTTATTTAATGAGTAATTTGCAGTGTTAGGGGGTCTTGTTTGTGAAATCATTTTCATCCTGTTGATGGAGTTAATAACGTGGTTAATGAGGTTTGTACAGTTCTTGGTTTTCCTTCCAGTTATTTCCATTTTAGTTAATTCTCCCCCTGGTTTGTTATAATTTCAAACAAATCATAAAAATTAACTTGCTATCTGACAAATGGGCTTCCTGATAATTCAAAAATCCTCGGCATTAGGGTAGCCTTAATCAGAGCAGAGTGAAGGAGAGTAAAGGAGGCTCAGAGGGGCTTTTCCCTCCAACTCCCTGACAGGAGGGGACAGCCGGGGGGTCGGGCTGTGCCCCCAGGGAACAGGGACAGGAGCAGAGGGAACGGCCTCAGGCTGGGCCAGGGGAGGCTCAGGGTGGACAGCAGCAGGAATTTCCCCATGGAAAGGGAGCTCAGAGCTTGGAAGTGGCCAGGGAGGTTTGGAGTGCCCATCCCTGGAGGTGTCCCAGGAATTCCTGGAGGTGGCACTCAGAGCTGGGGACAGGGGGGGCATCAGGCACAGCTGGGACTGGATCTTGGAGGCTTTTCCAGCCTCAGTGATCCTGGGATTTGCTGGAGGAGCTCTGCATCGTGGTGTGGTGGTGGCTGCAGTCCCAGCTGCCTGCAGGTGCCCGTGTCTGCGCTGGCAGAACTGGGCAGTGCCCCTCTGCACAAGGAACCTCCCCAGATCCCGGGAGCCTCCCTGAGGCTCATCCTGGCAGCAGGAGGAGCCAAGGAGAGACAAAAACAACTTCACGCCCCGAGCTGGTGTGGCTGGGTTTGCTCAGAGCACGGGATTAACATTCCCAGAGCTGGTGGTTAAATTTTGTGTGGGCTGTTCATATACAAATATACATTTATACAAATATACATTTATACGTGCACAGAAGGAGCCTTGATGCCCCGTGTGCCCTCAGCAGCCCCGGCAGCGCTCCCTGTGCCCAGGCAGACAGCCTGGACCGGTCCCACAGCTGCCTTCTGGAGGATATTCTGGGATGTCCCTTTCTGTGACAGTCCTGTGCTTGCAGCGAGAAGCGCATTTGAAAACCTGGGGAGAGCTGTGGGTTCTTTTCTTTGCGTGTTCAGAGGCGTCAAAGCCATTCAAAGTTCATTCTCCCAAGGATGGCCGCTGATCTTAAACCAGACGTCGGGGCTGGGAATTGTTGGGTTTATAGACTTAAAAAAATAATGTTTGAGTGAATAAAGTCATCCTCTGACATTCCTCAGCTCTGCTTCTTTCCCACCTTCTTCAATTATTATAAAAATGTAGCCTACCAATATAATTTGGATTATTTTCCATTTTTTTGGTGCTTCATAAAACCAAAATTACTCCAGGATATATTTAATCCCTATTCTCTGGTGTTTCAGCAGCTCCTGTTTCTGGGCTCTTAGTGCCCGTCAGCTCCCCGGGGGCCTCGTGCTTCTGTGTGGTTTTTGAACAGATCGTGTTTCCTCTGTACTAGAGAGCCTCTTAATTATTTAGGTCATTTATTAATTAAACTATTCAGGTAGATCAGCTAGACTTTACATGGGGCGAGCTAGACCCACCGTGAGCTCATGACCACTATGATTAAAAGAAAGTGGGAATTTCAGATTTGAATTTCAGATTAAAATTTCAGATTTAACTTCAAGGTTTAAGGTTTAACTTTAAGGTTTAAATTTCAGATTTAAATTTCAGATTTAAGATCTAATTTTAAGGTTTAAGGTTTACCTTTCAGGTTTACCTTTCAGATTTAACTTCCAGATTTACTTTTAAGATTTACTTTTAAGATTTAAATTTCAGATTTACCTTTCAGATTTAACTTTCACATTTAAATTTCAGATTTAAATTTCAGATTTAAGATCTAGTTTTAAGGTTTAACTTTAAGGTTTAACTTTCGGATTTAGCTTTCACATTTAACTTTCACATTTAAATTTCAGATGTGCTTTTAAGATTTAAATTTCAGATTTACCTTTCAGATTTAACTTTCACATTTAAATTTCAGACGTGCTTTTAAGATTTAAATTTTCACATTTGGCATGCTGGTTAAAAGAAACAAGCTGTTTTAAGGACGTGTTTTCCCGGTTAGTTTGTGCTACGCTGATATTTCTGTTTAAATTGCAGACACATCACATATACCTATTTACAAACTGCAGCTCCCGAATGTGTATTTGTAATTCCAGATGTGCTCTCCCCTCTATAATTTGCTCTTCTCTCTCTCTCTCTCTCGGTTTTTAGTTCTGAGATTCAGGTGGTTTTAGAGTCTTTTTGCCTTCTGCAGAGCTCTGAGCCAAATACAAGAAAGAGACGGAGTCTTCAGGTTCTGATTTTTCAAGGTTGCGCGCTTTGTTTATTGTTTCTTATCTTACAATTTTCTCAGTGCCCAACAAAGGTCTGTGCAGCTGCTCGGGCATCTGGTGACTCCTCGACTCCTCCTGAACTGGGCTGTCACTATCTTTTATACTAATGTTACATGTTCTTTATTTATCGTTATTTGCCAATACCTATCACTTACACTAAACAGGTCATCCCTACTTTGACCCAATCTCTTTAAACTCCTTCGTGCCACCGTCACTGCAGAAAATGGAGTGAGGGAAGGAGAGAGAAGAAGCAGGAGACAGCGCCCCAAATTCTCCATCTTGCCCCCATTCACTTCCATACTAAAAACCCAAACCTACTGTTTTCTCACCCTGTGATCTACTAAACTCCAATCTTTCACACTCCTGTGGCCTGCAATCCCTCCCGCAGTGCAGGAAGCCTTTCCCATGGGATCAAAGCCAATGTCCCTCTGGGCTCTGGGCCGGGGTCCCAGACCCCCCTGCCCAGGTCCCTGACCCTCCAGGGCAGCCAAAGGAATGCCCTGGGCTCCAACATCTCTCCTCTGCGGTTCGTTATTTCCTTTCCCCCTCCCTTTGCCTCGGGTCCCGGTGGCCGTTCCCGTTTTTTCTCACTGGCCCCCTCCTCTCCCCCCGGCAGCATGGAGATGTATTTCCCCCAGAACGACTCGTGGATCGGGCTGGCCCCTCTGAGCATCCCCCGCTACGAGTTCGGCATCTGCGTGCTGGAGCAGAAGATCTACGTGCTGGGGGGCATCGCCACGCACGTGTGCCAGGGCATCAGCTACAGGAAGCACGAGAGCTCCGTGGAGTGCTGGGACCCCGACACCAACACCTGGAGCTCCCTGGAGAGGATGTTCGAGAGCCGCAGCACGCTGGGCACGGCCGTGCTGGCCGGGGAGCTCTACGCCCTGGGCGGCTACGACGGCCAGTCCTACCTGAGGAGCGTGGAGAAGTACATCCCCAAGGTCAAGGAGTGGCAGCTGGTGGCCCCCATGAGCAGGACGCGGAGCTGCTTCGCCGCCGCCGTGCTGGACGGGATGATCTACGCCATCGGGGGCTACGGGCCCGCCCACATGAACAGGTGCGTGCTGGGGTCACCCTCCAGAGCCCCTGGGCGCCACCAAAACCCCCTGGGCACCACCAAAACCCTCTGGGAACCACCAAAGCCTCCTGGGCAGGATATTTGATCCTTGTCCTGCCCACGTGAACAGGTACATGCTGGGGTCACCCTCCAAAACCCTCTGGGCACCACCAAAACCCCCTGGGCACCAGCAAAACCCCCATGGCAGGATATTTAATCCTTGTCCTGCCCACATGAACAGGTACATGCTGGGGTCACCCTCCAAAACTCCTGGGCAGTATATTTAATCCTTCCTCTGCCCACATGAACAGGTACGTGCTGGGGTCACCCTCCAAAACTCCTGGGCACCTCCAAAGTCCTCTGGGCACCACCAAAACCCCCTGGGCGGGATATTTAATCCTTGTCCTGCTCACATGAACAGGTGTGTGCTGGGGTCACCCTCCAAAGCCCCCTGGGCACCACCAAAACCCCCTGGGCACCACCAAAGCCCCCTGGGCAGGCTTTTTAATCCTTGTTCTGCCCACATGAACAGGTGCGTGCTGGGGTCGCCCTCCAAAACTCCTGGGCACCACCAAAACCCCCTGGGCACCACCAAAACCCTCTGGGAACCACCCAAACCCTCTGGGAACCACCAAAGCCTCTTGGGCAGGATATTTAATCCTTGTCCTGCCCACGTGAACAGGTACATGCTGGGGTCACCCTCCAAAACCCCCTGGGCACCACCAAACCCCCTGGGCAGGATATTTAATCCTTATCCTGCCCACGTGAACAAGTGCATGCTGGGGTCACCCTCCAAAACCTCCTGGGCACCACCAAAACCCTCTGGGCACCACCAAAACCCCCTGGGCAGGCTCATTAATCCTTGTCCTGCCCACATGAACAGGTGCATGCTGAGGTGACCCACCTGGGCACCACCAAAACCCCCTGGGCAGCCAATTAAATCATCTCCAATAATTAATCCATGCCTGTTCTGTCTCATCAGTCCCGTCATTCAAACGGGAAATCTCTGGTTTTGTTTCACTTTGTGTGTTTCCCTTCATTTGGACTAGTTTTTTTTTTTAGATCACCTAAAAGGTGATTTCACCAAAAAGGTAAAAGCAGAGATGTGCCTGCATGTTACCGAGCCTTGTAGCTCAAGCCTGCAAAATCTGAGTGTGGGTGGTGAGTTTTACCAGGAAAGGCCTGGTTTGAGGTGAACAGGAGTTTTCCCATGCTCAGTCCACACAGGATAAATACGTGACTCTGCTGGGACCTTGAATCAGTGTTACTGTGTCCTGGTTTGGGAAAATTTGGGAGAAAACCCCTGTATAGGATCCCTCTAAGGAAGCAAACCCAAGTGGCCCCTCCCTCCAACCGGTCCGGTAAAAAAAAAAAACCCTTTGGAGAAAAGTGGAAAAAACTATTTTACTAAACAAATGAAGTGCATGCAAGTATAAAGAATGAATAATATGAAACAATAAAACCTCTCATTCTGGAGTGAGATGGCAAATTGAGAAAGTCCTTGCCGTGGTGTAGCTCATCTCTCTCTCAGTCTCTCCTCAGTCCCAGTCCCTCCGGCGCTGCTGGAAAATGCCGAGGTCCAGGCCCCGGTGGGCCGCAGGTGCAGCCCCCAGTGCTCCCCTGGGTTTTCAGTCCAGAGCAGGTTTAAACAGTTCCAAGAAAAAGGAAAAAAACCAGTCCAGGGAACTTCTCTGCCCTAGCTGGCTGAAACTAACTAAAAGCAAAAAGATCTCTGTCCTGCAGTCTCTCCAAGCCTCCGCCGAACACCCCGTCCGGAGGAGAATGTGGAGGAGTCAGGCAGTTTTCTCAAAACAAACTCCGCGCTTCTCCTTGCTCTTAGAACCAGTCTGAAAGGCACAGGACTCAATATACAGCACAGACAGAACAGACGATTGGGGATACAAGCATCATAAAGTTACCCTAGGACATACTGCTAGTAACAGAATGGGGATTGCTGCTCTGACTGCAGGGATGTCCAGGGACTTGCAGTTGTCCAAAGGAATCATTTTCTATAGTTAAAATGGGAACGAGTCAGCTGAATGTCCCTGCAGGAAGCGAAATAACAAACTACAAGAGCTGAATGAGGAGTGAAACCCCTGCTCCTGAGGAGGGGACACAGTGGCTGTTCAGCAGGGTGGCACTGCAGCGATGAACTGCATCGACTCCTTGTGCTCGAGGCTGAGTCAGGGGAGGTTTAGGTGGGATACCAGGAAAAGGTTCTCCTTTTAGGTTCTCCTCTTAGGAAAAGGTTCTTCTTTCTATTAGGAAAAGGATCCTTGGACTCCTCGATCCTTCCAGCTCAGGGTGCTCTGGTTTCTGTGAATAATCCTGGTTTTATTCCTGACTGGAGGGGTGAGCACTACGCCAGGCTCTCCCAAGCTCCAGCGTTAACTCAAGCTCTCACTGGGTAATGAAGCCCCTTTTCCAAACTCTGTGCTGCTGCAGGTCTCCTCTTCCCCTGTTTCCTGCCCCTCTGCGCTCCCGCAGCTGCACTGGGGCAGGATCGGCTCTGAGCCGTGAGTGTGTGGATGAGTGAGCGTCTCTGCAGCGATCAGAAATATTAATTACCAGGAGAATTCATTGCCCTTTGGTCCTGAAGCCTCTCCTGCCCTCAGAGTTTCAATCAGCAGCCTCTTTGCTGCTTTTTCTGAGGAACACAAATGCACTCTCCACGCGCTTTTTCTCTCTGAATCTTATCCTCAGGGCAGATTTGGATTTGCTGTGCGCCCAAAGAAGCGCACTTCAGCTCTGCGTTGTGTTCAGCTTCCCACAGAGTTTTTATTTTCACATTAAATTAATTTAATAGACTGATCTATTATTTTAATAGTTTATTATTCATATGATATACATTTTAAATCCTTGTTTTAAGAAACCTGAAAGAGCTTCTGGCTCTGAGGAACCTCTTGGTTTCAGGGTGTGACCTGAAGGTGCAGGACAGTGGGACAGGCTTGGGAGAGGCTGAATGCATTGCTGTGTCAGGGGGAAATGCCACAGAACCATTTGGGATGGAAAAGTCTTTGGAGATCACCGAGTCCAACCCTTGAGTGAATATATTATAAAAATAGGTCAAAACTGATTTTTGGCCACGCTGTTGGGCTGCTTTGGTCATGGAAGTGCCCTGGGGTGAGATGGGTGCTTCCCAGGTGATGACACAGTTTCTGGGTGCTGCTGCTGGGTCGTACCAAGCAGCTGCGCCACGGAATTTTCCACCAGCCCCAGCCCTTCCCTCTGTATCCCATTATTGCTGTGTGGTGATTCTGGCAGAGCCAGCTGGCACTCCAGGGGTGAATCCCCATCCCTGAGATCCTGGGCAGGGCCAGCTGTGCCTGTGACATTCCAGGGGGAATCCCCATCCCTGAGATCCTGGGCAGGGCCAGCTGTGCCTGTGACATTCCAGGGGTGAATCCCCATCCCTGAGATCCTGGGCAGGGCCAGCTGTGCCTGTGACATTCCAGGGGTGAATCCCCATCCCTGAGATCCTGGGCAGGGCCAGCTGTGCCTGTGACATTCCAGAGGTGAATCCCCATCCCTGAGATCCTGGGCAGGGCCAGCTGTCCCTGTGACACTCCAGAGGTGAATCCCCATTCCCCAGGTTCATGGCTGTGCCTGTGACATTCCAGAGGTGAATCCCCATTCCCCAGGTTCATGGCTGTCCCTGTGACACTCCAGAGGTGAATCCCATTCCCCAGGTTTATGGCTGTCCCTGTGACACTCCAGAGGTGAATCCCCATTCCCCATTCCCCAAGTTTATGGCTGTCCCTGTGACACTCCAGAGGTGAATCCCCATTCCCCAGGTTCATGGCTGTCCCTGTGACATTCCAGAGGTGAATCCCGTTCCCCATTCCCCATGTTCATGGCTGTGCCTGTGACACTCCAGGGGTGAATCCCCATTCCCCATGTTCATGGCTGTGCCTGTGACACTCCAGGGGTGAATCCCCATTCCCCAGGTTTATGGCTGTGCCTGTGACACTCCAGAGGTGAATCCCCATTCCCCAGGTTTATGGCTGTGCCTGTGACACTCCAGGGGTGAATCCCCATTCCCCAGGTTTATGGCTGTCCCTGTGACGTTCTAGGGGTGAATCCCACTCCCCAGATCCCGGGTTCATGGCTGTCCCTGTGACATTCCAGAGGTGAATCCCCATTCCCCAGGTTCATGGCTGTCCCTGTGACACTCCAGAGGTGAATCCCACTCCCCAGATCCCGGGTTCATGGCTGTCCCTGTGACATTCCAGAGGTGAATCCCATTCCCCATTCCCCAGGTTTATGGCTGTCCCTGTGACACTCCAGGGGTGAATCCCACTCCCCAGATCCCGGGCTCACGGCTCTGTTTTCTTTGCAGCATGGAGCGCTACGATCCGAGCAAGAACTCGTGGGAGACCGTGGCCTCCATGGCTGACAAACGGATAAACTTTGGGGTGGGGGTCATGCTGGGCTTCATCTTCGTGGTGGGGGGGCACAATGGGGTGTCCCACCTGTCCAGCATCGAGAGGTACGACCCCCACCAGAACCAGTGGACGGTGTGCCGGCCCATGAAGGAGCCCCGGACAGGTGGGACATGGCAGAAAGGAGCCTCGGAGCTGGTAGAACCTGCAGGGACAGTGGCAGGAGGAGTGGCAGGTCACTTCAGCAGCTCTGTGAAAGGACCTTGGTTTCTCCAAGTTCAGTTTATTAATGCTGGGCTGTAACAAGAGTTATAGGAAGTAGTAGTTGTACTCTAGCTGCTGTTTTTTCAGTGATTTCAGCACTTCTGTGCTCGCTGTTCTGTTGGATTTTGTTGGGTGTGCAGACTCGGGGGTGCAGGGTTGGGGTGCAGCTCCCATCTCTGTTCCTGCCACAGGGACAGCACTTAGGGAAGGGCTGGAGCTGGGCCAGGGAAGCTCAGGATGGAGATCAGGGAAAGGTTCTTCCCCCAGAGGTGGGATAAGCACTGGAACAGCTCCCCAGGGAATGGGCACGGCCCCGAGGCTGCCAGAGCTCCAGGAGCGTTTGGACAGCGCTCCAGGGATGCCCAGGGTGGGATTGTTGGGTCTGGGCAGGGACAGGAGCTGGGCTGGATGATCCCTGTGGGTCCTTCCAGCTCAGGATATTCCCTTATTCTCCCCCAGTTTCCCTGACAGGGGCCACTGGGACAGAGGGAGGTTTTATCATAGGAAAGGCACAAAAGGGGTGTCAGACCTGAACAGAGAGGGCTCCTCATTTACACCCCCTTTCTTTGGGCACTGGGGACACTGGGGTCAGGCTGTGGGTGGCAGGGGGTGACAGCAGCAGGGAACACGGGCAGGGTTTGATGTCGAGCAGGGTTTGATGTCCGTGCTTTCTTTGGACACTGGGTCAGGGTGTGGGTGGCAGGGGTGACAGCAGCAGGGAACACGAGCAGGGTTTGATGTCGAGCAGGGTTTGATGTCGGTGCTTTCCTCCGCAGGCGTGGGGGCGGCGGTGATCGACGACCACCTGTACGTGGTGGGAGGGCACTCGGGCTCGTCCTACCTGAACACGGTGCAGAGGTACGAGCCCATCTCGGACTCGTGGCTGGACTCTCGGCGGGGATGATGTACTGCCGCTGCAACTTCGGCCTCACGGCGCTCTGAGCTCGGCCAGCGGGCGCTGCGGCTCAGCTCTGCTGGCTGGGCTCTGCTGGGCTGGGCTCTGCTGGGCTGGGCTCTGCTGGGCTCAGCTCGGCATGACTCGACTTGGCTCAGCTCAGCTCGGCTTGGTTGGGCTCAGTTTGGCTCAATTTGGATCGGCTCTGGTGGGCTGGGCTCGGCTGGGCTCAGCTTGGTTGGGCTCAGTTTGGCTCGATTGGGCTCGGCTCGGCTGGGCTCGGCTTGGTTGGGCTCAGTTTGGCTCAGTTGGGCTTGGCTCGGCTGGGCTCTCCTCGGTTGGGCTCGGTTTGGCTCAGCTCGGCTCGGTTGGGCTCAGCTCGGCTGGGCTCAGTTTGGCTCAGCTCGGCTCAGTTGGGCTCAGCTCGGCTGGGCTCGGTTTGGCTCAGCTCTGCTCGGTTGGGCTCAGCTTGGCTGGGCTCGGTTGGGCTCAGCTCGGCTCAGTTGGGCTCAGCTCGGCTCGGTTGGGCTCAGCTCGGCTGGGCTCGGTTTGGCTCAGCTCGGCTGGGCTCGGTTTGGCTCAGCTCGGCTCAGTTGGGCTCAGCTCGGCTGGGCTCGGTTTGGCTCAGCTCGGCTCAGTTGGGCTCAGCTTGGCTGGGCCCGCCAAGGCTCGGCTCGGTTGGGCTCGGCTCGGCTCGGCAGGGCTCTGCTCGGCTCGGCTCAGCCAGGCCTGGCTCAGCACGCCCCACTGGTGGCAGGGGTTTAAGACAGAGCCGGGATCGAACACGGCTGAGGTCTGTCCGTCGGAGCCGTGCGGAGTTTCGCCTCTGGCTGCTCCGGACCCGGAGCTCCCTGCGCCGGGCTGAGCGCAGCGCCGCCGGCCCCGGCTGCGTCCGCACGCACGCGGGGAGAGCGCCGGTGCTGCACCGGGGGTTTTTTAATGACCAAGGGCTGCCTTGTTTCTGTATCTCAAGGTTTGTACATAATAAATGCCATAGGATGTTGCCTGTACTCTCCTTTGTCACCTGCTTCCTGCTAGGAGGGCTGGGATGATCCTTGGAGGCGTTTGCAAAGCCGTCGCCTCCTCGGGACGTTTTTTTTTTTGGATCCGACTGTCTTGGTTTGAAAAGACAGGTGTCTGCTAAGGAGAGGCAGGCCTCTCTCTAGGAAATGAGGAATTCAAATCCTTCCCTCCGTGTTATTATAATTTGGAAGATTAGAAAAAACTTTTCAGTGAGAGCTATGGGGAAAAAGGAATTACAGTCCTTTACTAGTAAATATAACAGGACAGACAAAAAAACAACAGCAATTATAACAATAGTAGAACAGAACCAAGAACCCCGAGGGCAAACGGTGGAGGCTCCGGCGCTGATGGCTGGAAGCCGGGCGCGGTGGACTGTCCTCCGCAGGCAGGGGGTGTCCTCGGCAGGCAGAGGTGGCAGTGCTGGAGAAGCCGCAGCGGCGGGACCCGGGCTCACCCAAAATCCAGCAGGACAGCGAAGAAACTCCGAATTCCTGGGCGCTCTAACAGATGGTAGAATTCCCAGGACCAGACTCCTCCGTTAACCGTGGACTCCAGCAGCCAGCAGTCGCCCGATCCGTGCTCCCCGGAAGACAGAGAGCCGTGAGCCCACCACCCTCAGCTCTCAGGGAGCTTTCTCCCTCCCTCAAACTAAGTGATCAGCTTCCTTTGTCCAGGTTAAGCGCTGTCTAACTATCAGTATTTAGTCTCCTAGCAACTTATGTGGGGGGGAAAAATTCTACAGGAAACCTAACCCTCAACACCGACGAAGAGAATTTGCGTTTTTAACTTTTCCCTCCTGTTTCCTGCGAGCGCTAGATGAAGGGACTTAATCCTGCTGCGTGCTTTCAGCTGGGACGCGAGCAGAAATCACGGCAGCACCATTCCCGACGTGCCGTCCAATAAAACCTCCGTCCCAGCCCATCCTCCTCCCTCGTGTCCGTGTGCCCCCTTCTTTTCTCCCAAGGATTGCACGATCGCTTCCTCTGGGCGTTCCCATCTCACGGTGGTGCTAAAGGCAGGGGTTCCCCCGAGGCTGTTCCTGCTTTCGGTGCATAAAGCGCGTTCGGATTGTTCCGCTGGTTTGGTTCCTTCTTCGCTCCGTGCCCCCTCTGCAATGAGCTCCCTGGTGGGGTTTTTCGGGTGTTTGTTCTTCCCGTGCTCACAAACCCCAGCTCGGGTCCTTGGGGCCGTTCCGCCTTTGGCACCGGCGCGGGGAGCGCAGCCAGGGCTCATCACAAATGCGAGGGGCAGGTGCTGGGCTTAATCAGACAGCCCTGAAAACGGAGGGGGAAAGTGATTCCGTGGTTAGAGCCGTCACTTAAAACGGAATTTAACTAATTTAGCACATTTTGGGTTGTCTTCTGATCTCAATTACCTTGAATTTCCCTGGTGTCTGCCCACTGCCAGGCCTGCTACTAAGGATTTTTTTTTTTTTTTTTTTTTTGCCTCCAGAGTTTCCTTTCCCTTTGTTTTAACATGTTTGGTGGTGGTTTTCCAAGCCCACACGGTGTTATTTAGAAAGGTGCAATAATATTTGAAATAGTTGCTTCAAAAGCCATTTCTTTATGACTTTGCTGAATGGGGAGGGTTGAGTGCTCTGGATTTATTTCCCCTGAATTCCTGCGGAGCTGGCTGCAGCCAGGGCTGCTCCAGTTCCTCCGTTCCCCTCACTGGGATTTCACCGGTCCAGGAGGGTGTTGTCACCATAAAACACCGTTCAGATACCCCAGGTGATTGCACAGACCATAAAATCCTGCAGCTCTCCTTCAGATTTGGTGGAACTTTAAATGTAAATAAGAGAAACTCTGCTAAAAATGCTGGAATTGTTAATTTGACCCAGAGGGATTCATCCCAGTGACAGCAATAAATCCTGATTTAATTATTCCAGGGCATCTCTTGGCAGGACAGGAGGAGCTCCACGGCTGGATTTACATGTTTGTGTGTGGGGAGGAGAAGGAATCATGGAATCCCAGGGTGGTTTGGGTTGGAAGGGACCTCAAATCCCACCCAGTGCCACCTTTGCCATGGCAGGGACACCTCCCCCTGTCCCAGGCTGCTCCAGCCCCGTCCAAACTGGCCTTGGACATTCCTAGGGATGGATCACCACAAAAAAATCCATAAACAACAAAAAAAAATCATTTAAAAAACCCCATAAATCAGAACAACAACAAAAAATCCATATCACGGTGATTATTTATATCAACATCTTCCATTCATGGAAGTCAAAGCACTGAAAACTGCAAAATGTTTTATTCCCTTTCCCCAGGCAGTGGGGATGACAACCCCAGGGTGGTTTGGGGTGAAAGGGGCTCGAAAGCCCTTTCCATGGGGAATTCTTCCCCTGGTGTGAGGCCAGAGGAGGTGAGTGATGTCCCAGATGGACCCTGTGCTGTGGATGTGACATTTCCTCACCGGAGAGAGCAACAGAAATGAATTTATTTTGTGACCACGCAGCTCAGAATTCCTGCCTTTTAAAAGATAATGATCGACGCTTGCCAGTGTCTCCTCCTCGGAATGCTTTCCCTGCAGAAACTGTTGGAATTTTTCTCCATGTTACAAATATTGTTTCTGGGAGATAAAATCGCTTCAGTGAACTTGCCATCTGTAAATCCTCACTCACCATATGAAACAATGCAGAACATCCCAAATTGCCTTCAGTTCTTTCCATTGACCTGAAACACAAAGAGCTGCCTGATCTCATTATTATTATTATTATTAATAATAATAATAATAATAATATTCTGTCTCCTGCGGCGTACTGTGTTTTGAACCCGAGGAAAACTCGGATTTTTAGCAGGATTTAATAACCGCAGAGGGAATTTTGTACTCGGGCTCGGCCAGAGTGCTTTGGTTGAGGGCGAGAACTGATCCCTGGAGTTTTGTGGTTTTACCTGTAAATGTTTTTATTTTTTCAGCAGCAACATCCTGGTTTTGTTTTGTCTCCAGAAGCGGCCTTTGGATGAGAGCTGAGCCGTGCTGGGATTCCCCGGCAGTCCCCGGGGCGTTGTTCTTGTGCTCTCTAAGCACTGTTGTAATGATTCCTTTGGACCTGAAGCTGTTTAATGAAATAAATCTGGGTTTGTTCCCTGCTTTGCCTGGTGCTCAGTGCTGGAGCCTCTGGAGCCGCTCCCCCCTCTCCTGGAATGTCCTCATTCCATGGCTCCTGCCCCTTCTCCCTGGCTTTTCCAGGCTGTTTATGACCAAATCCTGGTTTTCACCCCTGTCGGGGGCTCCTTTTCAGGAGTTTAAATTCCCCGGCATTGAGGTGGTTTTAGAGTCCTGGCCCTCTGCAAAGCTCTGTGCCAAACGCAGGAAAAGACGGAGTCTTCAAGGTTACACGCTTCGTTTATTAGTTCTTATCTTACAATTTTCTCAGTGTCCAAAAGATGTTTGCCGCGGCTCGGACATCTGGTGACTCCCCCTGTCTCTGGGCTGTCCTTATCTTTTATACTAATTGCTACGTATTCTTTATTTACTATTTCTTACCAATGTCTATCACTATTACTAAAAAGGTCATCTTTACTCTGACCCAATCCTCACTGACTGCTTTGTGCCACCGTCACTGCAGAAATGGAGTGAGGGAAGGAGAAGGAAGAAGAAGGAGACAACGCCCCAAATTCTCCATCTTGCCCCATTCACTCCAATGCCAAAAATCCCAAACCCACTGTTTTTTCACCCTGTGATATACTAAACTACTATTTTTCACACTCTTGTGGCCTGCAATGCTTCCTGCAGTGCAAGAAGCCTCTCCCATGGACTGAAATCAAATCCAGTGTCTCTCTGAGCTCTGGGCTCTGGGCTGGGGTCCCAGACCCCCCTGCCCAGGTCCCTGACCCTCCAGGGCAACCAAAGGAATGTCCTGGACTCCAACATCTCCCCGACCCTGGTTTAATTCATTATTAGTGCACTTGGACCAGCTCCAGCACACACAGGAGCAGAGCACTGGGATTTTAACACTTGTCATTGCTCTGGAAAATGGGACACACCCATGGAAAGGCTGGGAGAACTGGGATTGTTCAGCCTGGAGAGGAGAAGGCTCCAGGAGGATCTCGGAGACACCTCGCACCGTCCCAGGCTGCTCCAAGCTCTGTCCAACCTGGCCTTGGACAATTCCCGGGATCCAGGGGCAGCCACAGCTGCTCTGGGCACCCTGTGCCAGGGCTTCTGCTTCCCTGGGAGCTTCTGCTCCATCCCACCGGAGTGCCAAGGGAACATCTGGAATTGCCGTGCGGACGCCAAGCGTGTGCTGAGCTTCCCGCGCCCTCCTGTTTGTGTTAAATCCTAAATGAAAACGTTCTTTGCTGCTCTGTGCGGGTTCATTTGGAGAGCCGTGGATAATTTGGTGATTTATGAATTTCCCCCCGGTTCCCGAGGGGTTTGTGGTGATTCCCGTTATCCCAGTTCAGCTCAGGCCGATGCTCAGCTGGGAACAAACACAGGCAGGGTTTTCCTCCCGAGTCCTCACGGGCACAGGGAGAAAGCTGGAAAAAGAATGGATCGAGTGAGGGGTGGGGAAATCCTGGGAGAGGGAGGCTGGGAGTGGGAGTGGGAATGGGAGTGGGAGTGGGGAATGGGAGTGGGAGAGTGGGAATGGGAGTGGGAGAGTGGGAATGGGAGTGGGAGAGTGGGAATGGGAATGGGAGAGTGGGAATGGGAATGGGAATGGGAATGGGAATGGGAATGGGAGTGGGAGTGGAATGGGAGTGGGAAATGGGAATGGGAGTGGGCAGGGGAGTGGGAATGGGAGAGTGGGATGGGAGTGGGAATGGGAATGGGGGAATGGGAATGGGAGTGGGAGTGGGAATGGGAATGGGAGTGGGAATGGAGTGGGAATGGAATGGGAATGGGAGTGGGAGTGGTCCTGGAATGGGAGTGGGAATGGGAATGGGAGTGGGAATGGGAATGGAGTGGGAATGGGAGTGGGAGTGGGAATGGGAGTGGGAGTTTGGGAATTGTAATGGGTAGTGGGAATGGGAATGGGAATGGGAGTGGGATGGGAGTGGGAATGGGAGTGGGAGTGGGAATGGGACTGGGAATGGGAATGGGAAGGGAGTGGGAATGGGCTTGGGAGTGGAATGGGAATGGGAGTGGGAGTGGGAATGGGCCTTTGGAGTGGGGAATGGGAATGGGAGTGGTCCTGGGAATGGGAAGGAGAATGGGAATGGGAATGTTCCTGGGAGTGGGAATTGGAGTGGGAGTGGGAATGGAAGGGGAGTGGGAGTGGGAGTGGGAATGGGAACTTTGAGTGAGTGGGAATGGGAATGGGAGTGGGAATGGGAATGGGAATGGGCCTTCTTTGGGAGTGGGATTGTGAATGGGAGTGTGGGAGTTTTCCTTTGATTTCTGGTTGGTCCTTTTTCTTTGTTTCCTTTTCCTGGAATGGGGAGCCTTTTCCTGGTCCTTTTTCTGGGAATGGTCCTTGGCGTTGGCCTGTGTCTTGGCCTGGGCTTTTCTTTTTGGGCCTTTTCCTTTGCGCCTTGGGAATGGGAATGGGAGTGGGAATGGGAGTTGAGAATGTGGAATGGGAATGGGAATGGGCCTGGGAGTGGGCCTTGGAATGGGAATGGGAGTGGT
>NC_053455.1:63108909-63258489 GCF_015227805.2 Hirundo rustica | reverse complement strand
GACAATTCCCAGGTTTGCTTGGAAACAAATTCTATTTTAGAGGGAAACTCACTTCGGATGAACATCCAAATGTGCCAAGGCAGGAAAGATCCACCCCATTGTGTCCAGGGAACAGCAATTAGGCCAGGAGTGAGGTTGTAATGGGATGGACGGCATTAAAAATGCACTGAATTTGACTTTACTGAGAGATTCATGACGGCAGTCAAACACGCAGCAAGTTTTCCTGGGAATTTACAGCATCCTGCAGGTACGGTGATCCACAATGCCCATTAACCGACACTCTTTTGGCAAACTTCCTTGCAAATGTGCCCTAAGAGGTACAAAAATTCCAACCGGGATGGAAAATCGGCATTTGCAATAAATACCCCCCTCACTAAAATCAGAGAGAGGAAAACCATGAAATAAAAGGAAGGAATAACACCCAAATCCCAGCTTGCCTGGAAAACAAGCTCGGGAATTTCTAACATTAAAAACTTTTGGAACAGTCAGGAGGCTGCTGGAAGTTCATGGAAGGATGATTTAAAATCTGCCTCCTCTGCTCTGATTTTAAAGGGAAGTGAGAACTAAACATGGCACGTTACACTTCTCCAAGAATTATCTGTGTTTTGTGGGAGTAGCAATCCAAAGAAACTCCAGTCTTACCTGGATTTGACATCTCAAACTCTCGGCAGAGCGGGGAAGTTTCAATGGAACGAGCGAGCCACAATTGCTGGAATAACAAAATTCAGCGGGACAGAAGGCAGGAACTTTATTTAAAAATCCATGCAGCAGCAGGAGGAGGAGGAGGACACCAGGAACGCGCTCCAGCTGAAGGCAAGGATTTATTGGAAAAGGCAGGAAATCAAACGGACGCTCCCTGGTTATGCTCAAGCAATTATTCAGGAGTCAGAGAGAAAAGCCTTATCCCTGGGCTGGGATAAGGCCTTCGGGCGGCTTCTTTGCTTCCTAGCGGCTCTCTCCTTTTTTGCCAGCTCCCTGGAAGAGGAAAAACAACAGCAATAAAGTTTCAAACCCGGGCAGGACGCCCTGGCTTCGGGCAGACGGAAGCGCAGCTCCCCGGGAGCGAGCCCAGGCCGTGCGCCGGGGAGCTCCGGGAATCTGGGATCGCCTGCGTGATGGAAGGGCTGGAAAAGCACACCCAGCTGCCGGCTTTAGTGCTGGGACACAGCCAGGCCCGGGCTCAGGCTTAGAGCTGGGACTGCACAACGCCCCAAAGCCAGCTTACACATCCGGCGTTACACCCAGCACCCAGCTCCAGGAGAAACTCGGCTGGGAGAAGCCCCCGGGATGCTCCCTCAGAATACTGACCTCACCCTGCAGCTCCTCCAAAATAGGGGAAGCTACGGAAATCATCCAGCAATCCACGGATTTCCGCTTCCTCAGAACCAAAGCGGCAGCAAAATGTGTCCAAACCGGACTGCAAAGCAGCAGCTCCGAGGATTTATTCCAGAGGGGACGCAAGGATCCCTCAGCCAGCCGGCATTTCTCTCGGGCTCTTCCCACTGCTCTCTGAGGACACAAGCAGCACTTTTTCCCTGCTGTTCTCCTTTCTATCAATGCAAAGAGCTCTGTTCTGTATTTAGCTTAGAACAGTAGAACAATTTTTTCATGACCTTGACGATCAGTGAAGGGCAGCAAAAGCTGGTTAAAAAAAAAAAGTCTGCCCAAAAATCCCCGCCCAAAAATCCTCTAAAAGAAATGCCCCAAAAGACCCCCAAAGCGCAACTGCCACAACCCTGCCACTCGCCACATTCAAGCCAAAAAAGCCTTCATGCTAGGCTATCTTTTAAATTTTAGTATTTATTATGTTTATATTTATCATTACCATTTCTGTTTTATATCCGTACCTATGTATATTATAGATATTATAATACACATAGCGTGTCATAGTAGAGATTGTATTTCTTTATATTGCTGATATTATTTTTCATATTTTACATTGCTCTTTTTATTAATTATACTTTCCTATTTTTGTATTGATTTTTAAAATTTTCTGTTTGTTAATATGGTAGACGATATTTTAAACTATACGCATTCATTCACCTAAAACATCAGAACCACAGTCAATTAGAATTAAATGAGCCTGCTTTTCTAAGGGGTAAAGATTTCATTCTCATTAAAATAATACTGGCAGATTTTCTCTTTCTGTGCTTTATTTCAGGGTGGCGTGGAGGGTTGTTTGTGTGGGGGTTTTTTAGGTTTGGGGGTTTTTTTTAAATTTTGGTTGTTTGCTTTGTTTTGGATTTCTTTCTCACTAAACAATGAGGTTTGGAGAGTTACAGAATAAAAAATCTCCTTTCTTTTATTGCTGCCTCTGAAATACACCCCGACATCAAGTGACTGCTGCGAACCCTGTTCGTGGGTAGAATGAGACCTGTTAGGGGATAAAAAGGAAAAAAACGGCACCGTGGCGCTTACAGCTTTCTCCCTTCGGGTTCCTCAATGGAGCAGAAAGTACAGAGGCTTTGCTCTCACTCCCCATTATATCCAGGCCTTCGGTGGGTGGCCACGGCTGTCATTTTCCAACTTCTTTGTTGCCAGCAGACAATCTGCCACATACTCGGGGTAAGAAAGGGTAAGGAAAAAGAAAAAGAAAAAAAGAAAACATGAATAATAATAATAAAAAAGAAATAAAATAAAACATTTTAAAATAAAATATAAGTAATTAAAAAGAAAATATATATATATGAAATAAAAATTAAAAAACCAAAATAAAAATAAATTAAAAACGAAAATAAAAATTAAATATTTTAAAAATTAAAAGGAATTAAAAAGAAAAAAATAGTAACAACAAAAGTAAAAATCATAAATAAATAAAATCAAATTATAAAGCTTGAAGAAATAAAAGAGAAAACATTTTAAAAATACAAAGAAAAAAATTACATGAATAAATAAAACTCAATAAAAGAAAAGAGAATTTTAAAAATTGCTAAAGTCAAAAAGTAAAATAAATAATAATATAAAAAAAAATGCAGCTCGGAGGAAAACACCCCAAAACACCACCCCAGAACCATCAAATGTTCGGCAAATCCCCCGAACCTCCCCTGGAAACCTCCCCCCGCCTGAAACCCCAAATTTCCATTCTTAGTCCCCCAAAGCCCACCTTGGCAATCCCCCCAACCCCCCTCATATGCCCAAAAATTTCCACTCAAGCCCCAAATTCCCCTCTTCAAGCTCCAAAATTCCCCCCCCAACTCCCCCTCGATTCCCCAAAATCCCCTCGGGAACCCCCAAGTGCTCCCCGGGACTCTCCCAATTCCCTCCTAAAGCCCCACATTTCCACCCCCAAAGCCTCACATTTTTCCTCTTAACCCCCAAATCCGGCCCCGAGCCCCGAGATGTCCCCCGCAAATTCACCTCTGGGTCTCTTCCTCCTCCGGCGGCTGCAGGGGCCCCCCCGGCACCGCGGGGCAGCGCCCCCAAACCCGGGGGGGGGTCAGCCTCCGAGCCCCAGTCGCGACCGCCCCCCCGAGCCACGGGCCTCGGGAGGCGCCGAAATCAGGGAAGGGACCGCGGGGCCCCGGGGGGAATTCGGGGTTCGCTAAAAATCGGAGACGGGGGAAAACATGGCAGAGGAAATTTGGGGGGGGGGCCCCAAGGGGAATTGAAGGGAGCCAGGTAGGAATGCGGGGGTTTTAGGGGGCGAGGAGCACCGGAAACGCCCCTCAGCCACGTGGAAACCCATAGAGATAAGGGGTGGCGGACCAGAAATCGCCCCCGCCCTCGCGGAACCACCGAGATAGCAAAGAGGGGCCGCTGAAGGCCGCTCCGCCACGCAGAAAAACCATAGAGATATGGCCTGGCGGACCGAAAGCGCCCCCGCCCTCTCGGAACCACCGAGATAGCAAAGAGGGGCCCCTGAAGGCCGCTCCGCCACGCAGAAAAACCATAGAGATATGGCCTGGCGGACCGAAAGCGCCCCCGCCCTCTGAGAATCATCGAGATAGCAAAGAGGGGCCCCTGAAGGCCGCTCCGCCACGCAGAAAAACCATAGAGATATGGCCTGGCGGACCGAAAGCGCCCCCGCCCTCTCGGAACCACCGAGATAGCAAAGAGGGGCCCCTGAAGGCCGCTCCGCCACGCAGAAAAACCATAGAGATACGGCCTGGCGGACCAGAAATCGCCCCCGCCCTCTGAGAATCATCGAGATAGCAAAGAGGGGCCCCTGAAGGCCGCTCCGCCACGCAGAGAAACCATAGAGATAAAGGGTGGCGGACCGAAAGCGCCCCCGCCCTCTCGGAATCATCGAGATAGCAAAGAGGGGCCCCTGAAGGCTGCTCCGCCATGCAGAAAAACCATAGAGATACGGGGTGGCGGACCGAAAGCGCCCCCGCCCTCTCGGAATCATCGAGATAGCAAAGAGGAGCACCGGAAATCATAGAGACAAGGAGTAGAGGACCGGAAACGCCCCCCGCCCGATCGGAATCATACAGTTATTCCAATTTTCGGAGTACCGGGACTCCCCTTCGCCACGCGGAAGTCATAGAGATGGCGGGTGGGGGACCGGACCCGTGCAGCTGCAGGTGCTTCCTGTCATGATTTCCCAACTGAGCCCCGCTGCTCCCGCACGTCCGGGGGGCATCCTATCCTCGCCGACCTCGTGGGAAGGTGGCAGCGCAGGGAGCCCTGAGGGGGGAGCCCCAATAAGGGCGCTGGGAGACCCCAGAAATCCGAATGTGGGGAGGGCGACACGGGACGGGACAAAAGTCAAGTTCGTTTGTTGGTAGTTTTTGGAGGGGTTTTATTTGGGGTTGGGGGGGGGAGGTGAGTCCTGGCGCCCTCGGCTCCCTTCTTTTTTGGCCACGATGACAACAGCAGACAGAACCAGACCTGAAAGGGAAAAGGGAGAGGTTTGGACCTACAACAAGTCCCCCAGAAGTCCTAAACTTCCTTCAGATGTCCCCCCCGGAAGTCCAAAATCCCCTCAGAACTTCCCAGGACCGCTCTGTGTCCACAGCACTGCCCCGAGCTCACAGCCCGGCGCTCCCACGCGCGGCGGGGACGGGCACGGGGGGAGCTGCAGTACCGCTCTCTGTCCACACGGTGGCAGCACGGCCCCGAAGCTCAGCCCGGCCTCGGGCACGGGCAGAGAACGGAGGCAAAAAAGAACGGGCCCAAAAATCCCCGCCCAAAAATCCTCTCAAAGAAATGCCCCAAAAGACCCCCAAGCGCAACTGCCACAACCCTGCCACTCGCCACGTTCAAACCAAAAAAGCCTTCATGCTAGGCTATCTTTTAAATTTTAGTATTTATTATGTTTATGTTTATATTTATCATTACCATTTCTGTTTTATATCTGTGCCTATGTATATTATAGATATTATAATACACATAGCGTGTCATAGTAGAGATTGTATTTCTTTATATTGCTGATATTATTTTTCGTATTTTACATTGCTAATTTTATTAATTATACTTTCCTATTTTTGTATTGATTTTTAAAATTTTCTGTTTGTTTATATAGTAAATGATATTTTAAACTATAGAAATTCATGAACCTGACATATCAGAACCACAATCAATTAGAATTAAATGAGCCTGCTTTTCTAAAGGGTAAAGATTTCATTCTCATTAAAATAATACTGGCAGATTTTCTCTTTCTGTGTTTTATTTCAGGGTGGCGTGGAGGGTTGTTTGTGTGGGGTTTTTTTCATTTTTTTGGTTTGTTGTTGTTTTTTTTTTTAATTTTGATTGTTTGCTTTGTTTTGGATTTCCTTCTCACTAAACAATGAGGTTTGGAGAGTTACAGAATAAAAAACCTACTTTCTTTTATTGCTGCCTCTGAAATACACCCCGACATCAAGTGACTGCTGCGAACCCTGTTCATGGGTAGAATGAGACCTGTTAGGGGATAAAAAGGAAAAAAACGGCACCGTGGCGCTTACAGCTTTCTCCCTTCGGGTTCCTCAATGGAGCAGAAAGTACAGAGGCTTTGCTCTCACTCCCCATTATATCCAGGCCTTCGGTGGGTGGCCACGGCTGTCATTTTCCAACTTCTTTGTTGCCAGTAGACAATCTGCCACATACTCGGGGTAAGAAAGGGTAAGGAAAAAAAAAAAGAGAAAAAAAGAAACCATGGGGGGGAAAGAAAAGAATTAAAACAAAATAAAAGTAATTAAAAAGTAAAAAAGAAAAATAAAATAAATAAAATGCTATATAAAAAGATATAAAATAAAAAACACAAAATATAAATAACATGAAAATAAAAATTAATATTTTAAAAATTAAAAGTCATTTAAAAGTAAAGAAAATAACAAAAGTAAAACTAAATTAAAAATAGAGAGGAAATTAAATACAAAACCTTTTTAAAAGTTCAAACCAAAAAATTCTATGAAAAAATAAAACTCAAGAATATAAAATTGCAAAAGTAAAAAAGTAAAAAATAAAATAAATAGTAATACAAAAATAAATGCAGCTCTCCTCTCCTGCCACTGCCTAACACAGCTCCGGGAGGATCCTGCACGACGCAGGGATGGGGAAAACAAACCCAGTGCCTCCCAGGCAAGAAGGTTTTGAGACAATTCCCAGGTTTGCTTGGAAACAAATTCTATTTTAGAGGGAAACTCACTTCGGATGAACATCCAAATGTGCCAAGGCAGGAAAGAGCCACCCCATTGTGTCCAGGGAACAGCAATTAGGCCAGGAGTGAGGTTGTAATGGGATTGACGGCATTAAAAATGCAGTGAATTTGACTTTACAGAGAGATTCATGACGGCAATTAAACACGCAGCAAGTTTTCCTGGGAATTTACAGCATCCTGCAGGTACGGTGATCCACAATGCCCATTAACCGACACTCTTTTGGCAAATTTCCTTGCAAATGTGCCCTAAGAGGTACAAAAATTCCAACCGGGATGGAAAATCGGCATTTGCAATAAATACCCCCTCACTAAAATCAGAGAGAGGAAAACCATGAAATAAAAGGAAGGAATAACACCCAAATCCCAGCTTGCCTGGAAAACAAGCTCGGGAATTTCTAACATGGAAAACTTTTGGAACAGTCAGGAGGTGCTGGAAGTTCATGGAAGGATGATTTAAAATCTGCCTCCTCTGCTCTGATTTTAAAGGCAAGTGAGAACTAAACATGGCACGTCACACTTCTCCAAGAATTATCTGTGTTTTGTGGGAGTAGCAATCCAAAGAAACTCCATTCTTACCTGGATTTGACATCTCAAACTCTCAGCAGAACGGGGAAGTTTCAATGGAACGAGCGAGCCACAATTGGAAATATTGGAGCCAATATTGGAAAAGGCAGGAAATCAAACGGACGCTCCCTGGTTATGCTCAAGCAATTATTCAGGAGTCAGAGAGAAAAGTGGGAACCCTGGGCTGGGATAAGGCCTTCGGGCGGCTTCTTTGCTTCCTAGCGGCTCTCTCCTTTTTTGCCAGCTCCCTGGAAGAAGAAAAACAACAGCAATAAAGTTTCAAACCCGGGCAGGACGCCCTGGCTTCGGGCAGACGGAAGCGCAGCTCCCCGGGAGCGAGCCCAGGCCGTGCGCCGGGGAGCTCCGGGAATCTGGGATCGCCTGCGTGATGGAAGGGCTGGAAAAGCACACCCAGCTGCCGGCTTTAGTGCTGGGACACAGCCAGGCCCGGGCTCAGGCTTAGAGCTGGGACTGCACAACGCCCCAAAGCCAGCTTAGACATCCGGCATTACACCCAGCACCCAGCTCCAGGAGAAACTCGGCTGGGAGAAGCCCCCGGGATGCTCCCCCAGAATACTGACCTCACCCTGCAGCCCCTCCAAAATAGGGGAAGCTACGGAAATCATCCAGAAATCCACGGATTTCCGCTTCCTCAGAACCAAAGCGGCAGCAAAATGTGTCCAAACCGGACTGCAAAGCAGCAGCTCCGAGGATTTATTCCAGAGGGGACGCAAGGATCCCTCAGCCAGCCGGCATTTCTCTCGGGCTCTTCCCACTGCTCTCTGAGGACACAAGCAGCACTTTTTCCCTGCTGTTCTCCTTTCTATCAATGCAAAGAGCTCTGTTCTGTATTTAGCTTAGAACAGTAGAACAATTTTTTCATGACCTTGACGATCAGTGAAGGGCAGCAAAAGCTGATTAAAAAAATAAAAGAGCCTGCCCAAAAATCCTCTAAAAGAAATGCCCCAAAAGACCCCCAAGCGCAACTACCACAACCCTGCCACTCGCCACGTTCAAGCCAAAAAAGCCTTCATGCTAGGCTATCTTTTAAATTTTAGTATTTATTATGTTTATATTTATCATTACCATTTCTGTTTTATATCTGTGCCTATGTATATTATAGATATTATAATACACATAGCGTGTCATAATAGAGATTGTATTTATTTATATTGCTGATATTATTTTTCGTATTTTACATTGCTTATTTTATTAATTATACTTTCCTATTTTTGTATTGATTTTTAAAATTTTCTGTTTGTTTATATAGTAAATGATATTTTAAACTATAGAAATTCATGAACCTGACATATCAGAACCACAATCAATTAGAATTAAATGAGCCTGCTTTTCTAAAGGGTAAAGATTTCATTCTCATTAAAATAATACTGGCAGATTTTCTCTTTCTGTGTTTTATTTCAGGGTGGCGTGGAGGGTTGTTTGTGTGGGGTTTTTTTTCATTTTTTTGGTTTGTTGTTGTTTTTTTTTTTAATTTTGATTGTTTGCTTTGTTTTGGATTTCCTTCTCACTAAACAATGAGGTTTGGAGAGTTACAGAATAAAAAACCTACTTTCTTTTATTGCTGCCTCTGAAATACACCCCGACATCAAGTGACTGCTGCGAACCCTGTTCATGGGTAGAATGAGACCTGTTAGGGGATAAAAAGGAAAAAAACGGCACCGTGGCGCTTACAGCTTTCTCCCTTCGGGTTCCTCAATGGAGCAGAAAGTACAGAGGCTTTGCTCTCACTCCCCATTATATCCAGGCCTTCGGGGGGTGGCCACGGCTGTCATTTTCCAACTTCTTTGTTGCCAGTAGACAATCTGCCACATACTCGGGGTAAGAAAGGGTAAGGAAAAAAAAAGAGAAAAAAAGAAACCATGGGGGGGAAAGAAAAGAATTAAAACAAAATAAAAGTAATTAAAAAGTAAAAAAGAAAAATAAAATAAATAAAATGCTATATAAAAAGATATAAAATAAAAACACAAAATAAAAATAACATGAAAATAAAAATTAATATTTTAAAAATTAAAAGTCATTTAAAAGTAAAGAAAATAACAAAAGTAAAAATAAAATAAAATTATAAATAGAGAAGAAATTAAATACAAAACCTTTTTAAAAGTTCAAAACAAAAAATTCTATGAAAAAATAAAACTCAAGAATATAAAATTGCAAAAGTAAAAAAGTAAAAAATAAAATAAATAGTAATACAAAAATAAATGCAGCTCTCCTCTCCTGCCACTGCCTAACACAGCTCCGGGAGGATCCTGCACGACGCAGGGATGGGGAAAACAAACCCAGTGCCTCCCAGGCAAGAAGGTTTTGAGACAATTCCCAGGTTTGCTTGGAAACAAATTCTATTTTAGAGGGAAACTCACTTCGCATGAACATCCAAATGTGCCAAGGCAGGAAAGATCCACCCCATTGTGTCCAGGGAACAGCAATTAGGCCAGGAGTGAGGTTGTAATGGGATTGATGGCATTAAAAATGCAGTGAATTTGACTTTACAGAGAGATTCATGACGGCAATTAAACACGCAGCAAGTTTTCCTGGGAATTTACAGCATCCTGCAGGTACGGTGATCCACAATGCCCATTAACCGACACTCTTTTGGCAAATTTCCTTGCAAATGTGCCCTAAGAGGTACAAAAATTCCAACCGGGATGGAAAATCGGCATTTGCAATAAATACCCCCTCACTAAAATCAGAGAGAGGAAAACCATGAAATAAAAGGAAGGAATAACACCCAAATCCCAGCTTGCCTGGAAAACAAGCTCGGGAATTTCTAACATTGAAAACTTTTGGAACAGTCAGGAGGTTGCTGGAAGTTCATGGAAGGATGATTTAAAATCTGCCTCCTCTGCTCTGATTTTAAAGGGAAGTGAGAACTAAACATGGCACGTCACACTTCTCCAAGAATTATCTGTGTTTTGTGGGAGTAGCAATCCAAAGAAACTCCAGTCTTACCTGGATTTGACATCTCAAACTCTCGGCAGAGCGGGGAAGTTTCAATGGAACGAGCGAGCCACAATTGCTGGAATAACAAAATTCAGTGGGACAGAAGGCAGGAACTTTATTTACAAATCCATGCAGCAGGAGGAGGAGGAGGACACCAGGAACGCGCTCCAGCTGAAGGCAAGGATTTATTGGAAAAGGCAGGAAATCAAACGGACGCTCCCTGGTTACGCTCAAGCAATTATTCAGGAGTCAGAGAGAAAAGTGGGAACCCTGGGCTGGGATAAGGCCTTCGGGCGGCTTCTTTGCTTCCTAGCGGCTCTCTCCTTTTTTGCCAGCTCCCTGGAAGAGGAAAAACAACAGCAATAAAGTTTCAAACCCGGGCAGGACGCCCTGGCTTCGGGCAGACGGAAGCGCAGCTCCCCGGGAGCGAGCCCAGGCCGTGCGCCGGGGAGCTCCGGGAATCTGGGATCGCCTGCGTGATGGAAGGGCTGGAAAAGCACACCCAGCTGCCGGCTTTAGTGCTGGGACACAGCCAGGCCCGGGCTCAGGCTTAGAGCTGGGACTGCACAACGCCCCAAAGCCGGCTTACACATCCGGCATTACACCCAGCACCCAGCTCCAGGAGAAACTCGGCTGGGAGAAGCCCCCGGGATGCTCCCCCAGAATACTGACCTCACCCTGCAGCTCCTCCAAAATAGGGGAAGCTACGGAAATCATCCAGAAATCCACGGATTTCCGCTTCTTCAGAACCAAAGCGGCAGCAAAATGTGTCCAAACCGGACTGCAAAGCAGCAGCTCCGAGGATTTATTCCAGAGGGGACGCAAGGATCCCTCAGCCAGACGGCATTTCTCTCGGGCTCTTCCCACTGCTCTCTGATGACACAAGGAGCACTTTTTCCCTGCTGTTCCCCTTTCCATCAGTGCCAAGAGTTCTGTTCTCCACCGCCTCCACGGTCAGGAAGGAAAACGGGAATATTACCTTGACGCAGAGTGTCCAGGAGGGTGCGACTGAGCAGGACCCCCAGCTCTCAATCCACCGCTGCTTCTGGATTTCTGAGCAGTTCCTTCCCAGACTTTCCATTCCCTGGCTGCCATGGCCACAGACACCTTCTCCGTGCAGCTCAAACAGCCACAGACACACAAAGAAAGAAGATCAAAGATCAAGCCACGTGTTTCCAGGCTGGGGAGAAGGACGGAGGTGTAATAGCCATATTTAGTTCAGAACAGTAGAGCCATTTTTGCATGACCTTGAGTATCAGCAAAGGGCAGCAAAAGCTGATAAACTCCTTTATTAACTTATTAGCAGCAGAGAAATTTAGTTTTACATTTAGTTAAGATCAAGTTTTGCTGCTGAAAATTAAGGGGGTGCCATGTTGGTGTTAGTCCTTTTAACCTTCTGACGTGAGAGGGTATTTGTACCATAAATTCATTCTTGAAGCAGCTTACTTTAAAATAAGACTTCTTACAATACACTTGGCCAAAAAAGAGTCCCAAAAATCAAGATAGAAGTCTCACAGCTATTAAAAAAGAAGTTGTCTTTGGGGTGTGTAACTTGACAGCCCCTCATGCTTTCAGTCCTTACCATTTATTTTTACCAAGTCCATGATTGAAACTTGGTAGGAAGCTAAAAAAAAACCCCCCAAAATCCAGGACAAAGCTACACATTGTCCCCAAGTACCCTCAGTGTGGAGCTGTGTCACCCCCAAGTGTTTCCTCCCTCAGTCCCGCCTGGACGCTCCAGCTGCTCCCGGGGCGGGGTTAGCAGGGGAATCGCTCGTTTGAAACCGTTCCGGTCTGCGGCCTGCGCTGGAGGGCCAATAAATGTGAAACTACAGAAACTATTGAAGCGTACCAAGGTTTCACAGAGGCGATTTAAAACAAAGAAGGACAGAAGGTTCAATCTCACCCTTTGCAGCACCTCTTGCGAGACACCTTGACTTTCAAGATGAAGCGGTTCCTCGTCAAGAAGAGCTTGCTTTTCCAGGCTTCCTAAAATATAGCTGAGATGCCACAGCTTAGATCATGCCCTTCCCACTCTGAAGCCAAAAATCCAAAGACAGCGCTCCTTCACAACCCTGAGGGACAGCCATGAATTCTAGGGCTACAGGATGCAATGAAAATTTGCACCAAGACACCCAGAGCAGGGCAGCGCTGCCTGGGACAAGCAGCATGACTCTCTGAGAAAAGGCCATTCTGCAGCCAGGTGAGTGCTTTGGAGAATTTGACTGCTATGGAGAAAAATAAATAAATAAAACATTAGAGCTGTGGAATGAAGAAAAATCCCCAACCACTGTCCAGAGTACAAGGGTGAACATCCACGGCAATACAGCAAAATAAATGGGAACTTCAGAAAAAAAACCAGAGACATTAAAACCAGTCCAGATGAACAACCACTGTCTATCAGAACGACGCTTGCACAAAAGAACTCTGGCCTTAATTCAGGTCACAGTTATCGAAGAATATTTGAAGACCACTTTGAAGTGCTACAAACCAAGTCAAGCCAAGCACACTTTCATTTTCTAGACAGATTTTAGGACAGCTGAGGGAGAGTCTCCAGCACATCCTCAGCTGCCACATTTGCCTTTGCCCACCCTACCAAGGACAGCGCAGATGTGGCCAGTACAGGTCACACCCAGCCCAAGGTCTGCCTGAGCCCCTCTGGCCGCACTTCCTTCCTGCTGATAATGCTGACCCCTGACAGGCCCCAGCCACGACCCTTTGCTCCTGCCTTTGCAGACTCTTTGGATCAAATGGGAAGGAACCCTCCTGCTGTGCCCTGCACCTGCTGATATCTCCCCTGCTGGGAACGCAATGGCTTGTGCAAGAGACAGACCCAGTTGTTCTGTTTTGGACTTTTTTCTACGATTTGCCTTACACAGGTGATGTTCCTCACCACTGAGCACTACGATGCCAACAGCAGCGATACAGAAATCCGCTCTGGGATACACAGATATAAGGGGAGCACCCTCGGTGCCGTGCCTGCTGAGTGAAGTGGAGCTGGCAGGCTGACCCACAAACATTCAGTGTTTACCTTCCAACAGAGCCAATACTGAAACAGAACAAATCTCTCTTGTAGTCAAGATGCCTTGAGGTGCACTTGTAGGTGCCGCCAAGTGTCCTTGAGTAGCCAGAGCAGAATAGGGTTTCTACCATGCTGTAAGTAAGAAATAACATTTATCCAGAAGAAAATAAAATGAAGCACCTCTACCCATCCCTTTACTAAAAGAAAAAGAAAAAAAAAAAAAAACACCATCATGCATTAGAATTTTTTTAAGCATTCATTCTTGCCTTACACAGCATTAATTATGAGCACTCATCTTTCAGCCTGATTTTGCAACAGCTCCTCAGGCTGACTGACCTCAGCAAGACTATCAGAATCACTAAATTGTGGAAGGGACCTTAAAGCTCATCCCATCCCACCCCCCACCCCGGGCAGGGGCACCTTCCGCTATCCCAGGTTGCTCCAAGCCCCAGTGTCCAACGTGGCCTCAATGTCCAAATGGCCATGGATCCAGAGGCAGCCACAGCGTCTCTGTGCCAGGGCCTCACCAGCCTCCCAGGGAAAGATTTCCCTCTGATATTTAATCGCAACCTGCCTCCCTTCATCCTGAGGCCGTTCCCCTTGTCCATCACTCCATGTCCTTGGGAGAAATCCGTCTCCCTTATGCCATAAGCGGCTTGTACAGACCACCCCAAACAAGCGTTCCAGCGGCTCTCGGGGGCACACGAGCGCTCCGGGCCCTTTACCGGGCTCGTCCTCAGCGCCTTCCCCGGGAACCCCCGACTCCCCCGGGGCTGTGTCCTGCTGGGACCGGCCCTCACCATCCGCACTCTCCGGGGAGCTCGGAGACCTTCCGCTCCGGCTCCAGGGCGACGCCGGCGGCCGCGCCTGCAGCGGGAGAGAGGGAAAGGCTGGCGGCAGCGACCGCGGGGCTGGCAGGGCTGGCACTCACTGCGCAGCAGGATGCGGCCGCTCTCCTCGTCATTGAATGCCCAGCTCGAGGTGTTGCCCAGGGGCCGCCTGCAGCCGGCGCACACGAACGCCGTGGCCACGGGGGCCGCGTCCGCCCGCCGCTCTCGCTGCTGCTTGCTGCTGCTGCTGCTGCTGCTGGGTCCGGCCGCCGCCCGGCTCCAGGAGCGACAGCGAGCGCTCCGGCTCCGGGCACAGCGCCATCGCGTCCCGACACCGCCTTCCAATGGCCCGCCGAGGAAGCGGCAGTGACGCCGGACACCGCCCCGGAACCGCTCCCGGGGCCCGGCCCCCATCGCCGTGGGGCGTTTGGAGCTGCTTAGGTCGCGGAATCAAAACGAAGGGTCTGGTAACTGCAGAACATCTTTTTTTATAGGAAGCGTTTTATGAAGTCACACCTAATTCGGAGAACCTCCTGAGCTGGGAGGGACCCACAAGGACCATCCAGCCGAGCTCCTGGCCCTGCACAGACACCCCAACAGTCTCACCCCGTGCATTCCCTGGCAGAGCTGTCCAAACGCTCCTGGAGCTCGGGCAGCCTCGGGGCCATGCCCATGCCCTGGGGAGCCTGGTAAGCGCCCAGCACGCTCTGGTGAAAGAACCTTTCCCCGATATCCCACATAAACCCCTCCAGACACAGCTCCAGCCGTTCCCTGCGTCCTGTCCCCGTCACAGGGAGCAGAGACCGGAGCTGCCTCTCGGGAGGAGCCGCAGCCCCCGGTGAGCTCTGCCCTCAGTCCCTGGTTACGGGACACCCATCTCCGTTTAAAACGTACTGGGAAAATAACGTGAGTGTCCGGCAAGAAGCGAGGGTTGCATTTTCAGGGCTGCTCTTCCATCTCTGCCATGCATTAATACTCATTTACCACTAGATGTTTTCAGTCCCAAGGCAGTCCTTGAGCTGCGGGACCCCGGAGTGATTGGCACAGGCACCAGTTGTGCAATTCTCTTTCTGAGGGCACTGGAGTACAATGAAGCAAAGCAGTGGGTCAGAGTTCTGAGCTGGCTTAAAAGGCACCACTGATATGGCTAACAGTGCGAACTCCTCTGAGTATTTCTGGTTTTAGGAATATTACTGGGATTACATAGATCCAATTCCAGTAGATGGAAGCAAGTTGAAGGTTAATAAATGTAAGTAACGTGGCGTAGTATGTGGTAATCTAGCGCAGGGAAAATGTTGCATAGCTTGTCTCGCCGACCTGGTTTTGTTTCCTCGCAACAGAGTCCATGCCAGTGCATGGTTTGTGTGAATGGGTGTCTGCCTTCAGGCTGGCAAATTACTAACACACACTCTGGGCTTTATCTTCCAGTATTTGAAGCTGTAAGACTGCTGACAGTAATTCTTGTTTACAGTGACAGGGTTTTCTTGAGACATTTGCTAAGGGGAAATTTGATGACTTGCGAATCTGTAGAGTGGGGTGCTGGTTACCTGTGTGCTACTGCCACCAAAGTTCACTGAAAGAGCAGAGGTTTTGATAAAAATACTGTGTTTTCATCTTGGCATGAGGCTGACATTGCAACTGGTAAACATTCAGACTTCTAGTAAAAAAATGTATGTTTCCACTAGCCAGGAACAACAAGCTGCAAACATATTGTTTTACCTTTCCCCCTTTGATTTAGTGCTGCTGAACTACTAAAGTAATAATATCCATTATTGTGAAAATGCTTTGCTGCTGTGGAATCTGATTCTACTGGGATTTGCAGTTTGTTTTCAAAGGATATGAAGTAGCATTCACCCGACTCACCTTGCAGTAACTCATTCCATTTCACACCTGGCTTTGCACAGTGAAACAGCAATGTCTTTTTATGGCTACTTATGGCACACGATTTTGTTTTTTTCTAATGGAACTGCACTGGTTAGGTTTTGCTAAGATAGAATGACGAGCTACGTCACGGCGGATCAGCCGAGGGTGGTGGATGGACCGACAAAGACCAAGGGAGAGCAGGTAGGGTGGGCTGGAGTCACTTACGCCGCATGCAGTGCTTCCCCTCGATTTCTGTCAAGCCGCTGCCTGTGGTTGTACCTTCAGTTAATTAACAAAGTCAGTTAATTACAGGCTTTACTCATTGCTGTTTAGTTTACTGAAGATTGCTGCAGCTGTTCAGATGTGGTTTCAGAGACTAAAATTGTTTTACCCAAGGTTATTATTACATTTTCCAGGAAAATGTGATGGCCTTTCAGAATATCTTCATGTCTCTCTCATTAGCAATGCAAGAAACTGCCTTTCTGATGGTGAGGGTCGAATTAGCCTGTGTTAGGAGCTGCTTGTCCTTTGCTTGCTTGGACAGCAGTAGGAAAAAGGAGCAGAAACTTACTCTGCACCCCCTCTAGAAAAGCTTTTCTGGGCATTTGGATCAGCCGAGTGTTTATTGCCTCCCAACCTAGAGCACCACACCTTGGAGAAATGGTGTGAATATCCACATCCTTCCATACAGAAAATCTAGCTCTCTAATGCTGTACAGCAGCATTTGGTGCTGTTGGGACCAGGCAAGTTATGAGCAGCTCCTTTGATTCTCTTAATTTTGAAGTTAGGGCAGATTATTATCCCCTGAATTCCACCAAGGAAACTCCAAACTGCTCAGCCAAGCTAGATGTCTCTGGCATGTGGCTTGCCTAGCAAAACCCCAAAATCAGGAATAACTCTTTCCCCTGTTTTCTCCTTATTAACATTCTTCTACCATTTGGATCACCTGGTGCATAACAGAGGTGGCATTTGTGTCACAGCACTTCCTTCCCTGCCAATTGATAGGGTATTTATCTTTCTTCAGCTGCCTGTTTTCTTGAAATTTGTGGAAACTGTGCTTCTGAGACAAGACGCTCACCCTCTTGTTAAATTTAATTTAAATTTCTTGACAGATTTGTGGAGGAACTTGCCCCATATGTGCTTATGAGTGATCTCATCAGCCTTATTTCCATTAAAAAAGCTGGGTAAACTGATCTTGTTTTTGCCCCATTTGTTCTCTCCCCCTAAAGAAGCAGAGAAGTCTGCCAACTTTTGGACTGTTAATCTAGAAATCCTTCTGCATATTCTCAGCATAAAGGGTGAGGATTAAGTATCCATCTTCAAAGTGATTAGACCTAGAATTACTTACATAATCACTTATGCCAATATGAGTTCCATATTGTCTTCTGGAAGAGTTTTACTCTCTCTACCGACTCTTAATTGTATATGCAGTGCTGTAAAGAAAGAGTAATGTAGGCCATTTAAAAGACACTGATTTCTGTGGTGTTTTTTTGTTGTTGTTTGTTTGTTTGGTTGGTTGGTTGGTTGTTGTTGTTGTTGTTTTTTAAATGCATAGGTTAATTCCAGGTTTGTTCAGGGACATTTACTTCTGGTCTTCATAAGACCAAAACCAGGGAGACAGATTTAGAGACAAGAATTAAAGTATATTACGGATCTAGGCATTTAACTTCTAATGCCATGTAGCATTAGCAAAAATAGCACATCTTTCTTCAAATTCAGTATAATGGATAGCTTGAGCAGAGGTAAAGATCAAAAATTCTAATCTTGCCTTGCAGTGAAAGTTAGTTTTCCTTGGCTGAAGCAGTAGGATTGTTCAGCACTATACACATTGCTGATACACAATGATCCCAAAAGGGATCTGAGTTATACTAGGTTGTATGTTAATGTTTAGCCAGGGAAGCATTTGATGCCAGTAACCTTCCTTTTGTATTATATTAGTTTTGAACTTCAGTTCTTTAGGTTTTTTAAAGAACTTTTAATTTTATTCTGTAGCTGGGGAAACAATAATCTCACTGACTTTGTTCTCCAACGAATAAGGTAAAAAAAATTTCACCACTTTCTTCTCTTCACTGTAAAGTCTGAGGCAAAAGCCCTCAAAAAAATGAGCATGAGTTTTTTGTGAAGCTATGAAAATACTTGAGTGGAAGGATTGTAGGCCAAAATAAAGTTCAGTGATTCAGATTAACAACTGTACTACATTATTGATAGAGTGTTCTATCTTTGCTAAAATCTCTGAAGAGATCTTCAGAGAGAAATGGAGGGAAAATATCCTTTGTTAATTTTTATAATAGAAGCCTGTTAATGTTTGGTGATGGTGGAGGTTGCCATTAGCTGACTGTATCAATTTGTGCTGGGAGCAGACCTATATTATCTCTTGGCTGCTATTCTGTTTTGCATAATGGGAACACAGATTTATTTTATCTGTTTATTAATTCAAGATAAAGATTTCAAGTGGATGTGTTCAGAAAAGCAGAAAGTGCGTGAGGAGAACTACAGGTGATATCAGCTGTGATGATCTTGAATGCAGTGGTTATATAATGTAAATTGGTATCTCTTATGAAAATTCCTGTCTTAAAGTCTGTCTTAAAATGTCTGGTTTTGATTTGATTGTTATGAAACTAACTTTCTGCTTGGCTGCTTGATGCTGGCCTTTTGTGTTTCCTCCTAGCATGATTTTACAAGGAGCACTAGTTTTGCTTCTATTTCTTCAATCTTTTTAGTCTCTTGTAAGGCGCCAGTACCTTTTAGCAACCATGCGAACTGTTTTCTGATGTAAATGAACTCTTGATTAAAAACAAACAAACAAACACCCTTAAAAAAAATCGCTCAACGGGGTTAATGTATTTTGGGTTATAGGTGAGGATCTGTGACCGTAGGTTGTCCTGGTTAGCTCTGGAATAGTGTCCTGGGCGTCCTGCTCGCTCTGTGCTCTTTTGCAAGTGAAGATAAAACATTCCGTGCCTTTCCTGACTCTCCTCCCACTGTGGGTCTGCCCCGAAGAACACGATAACCCCATTCTTACGGCATCTTCCCTGTTTTCTTTTACCCTCGCTTTTGTTTCCCTTGCATTTTTCGAGAAGCAGAACGAGGGCAGGTTTATTTCTCATTTAGGAATCCATGTATTGCCACGCGTTGGGTGCACAGAAATACTGCTATTTCTTAATCTGAAGTTACTAGCTCGGCTTTGTGGCCCTCCTTTTCCTTCGCAGAAAGAATTGCTAAGAACTGGAAGGGGCAGCCCAGGGAGGCGGCGGCGTCACTGTCCGTGAAGGTGTTTAAGGAAAGGCTGGACGTGGCACTCAGCGCCATGGTCTGGTTGACACGGTGGTGTTTGGCCTCGGTGGTCTCAGAGGTCTTTTCCAACCTCCTCCATTCTGTGAAATCAAGAATTTGGCTCCCCGGGCAGCCTGACCTGCCCGGGCTGAGGGCGGAACGGAGCTCCCGGTAGGTGCCCGGGTCCAGCCCCCGCCCCGCCCCAGGCGGGACCGGAGGAGGGAGCGGGAGGAGGGAGCGGGAGGAACCAGGGGGGCGGGAGCTGCGCGGTCGGGGCTGAGCCGGCCCGGTGCGGCGGGAGTTGCAGGCGAGAGGTCTCCATGGAGGCGCTTGGGGTGAGGGGTCGGGGCCGGGGCCGGGGCCGGGGCCGGGGCCTCACCGCTCTCTGCCTTCACCGCCCGTCCTTCTCCTCACAGGGAGCGCCTGTGGCCATCGCGGTGGCCGTGGTGGCGGCGTCCGCCCTGCTGCTGCTGCTGCTCCGAGGGACGGCGCGGAGGCCGAGCGGCCCCGTCACGCTGCAGGACCCGCTCGCCAAGTACCCGCTGCGGCTGCTGGACAAGGAGGTGTCCGGGGCTCTGGGGACGCGGGGCATCGGGGGTCCAAGGCACTAGATCCGCTGGCCTGCGGGGGTTCTTGGCCGTAGGCTACCCCAGGGATCGAATCCGCAGAGCAGGGTGCAGAACCCTCCAAGGATGGCTGCGACCCCCGCAGCCACTCCGTGATGCTCCCAGGGTAGAGGAACGTGTGTAAAAGCGTTTATGCCACGCTGCGAACTGTTGTTTCTCTAAGCTTTGCGTGCTGGCTGTGTTCCTCCCTCGGTTCCTGTCCTGGCTGCACCGTTGAGAAGCAAGCCGGGGAGCCTGAGCTTCTGGACGCCCTGGCTTGCTTGGTCTACGGCCACAAGCACGGAATGTGCCTTGGGCACAGGTTTCCTGATTTTATCTATGTAAAGGTGCAGGCAGGCAGAAGTCACTCCTTGTGGAATTAAAGAGGAGAAAACTGCTTTTGAAACCCATGGTTATTTCAACTTTATTTTTCAAAGCCATTTCTTTGTCCTTTCCTAGCATTTGGCTTGCATACTAACAAAGAGCAGGCTTGCTAAAGCATATTGTATTGAGTAGTTTGAAATTCAAAGTAGTGGTAATGCTGACCTCATTCTAACTTCGGTTTTTTAGGACATCAGTCACGATACTAAGAAATTCCGATTTGGGCTACCCTCAACAAGTCATATATTAGGATTACCTGTAGGTAAGTACTCCAAACAATTATTTATATTTCTGGTTTCTCACAGTTCTTGGACTTCTGACTGTGAATTTAAGGCTCAGAAAAGCAAGGAGTTGAAAGCTGTATCTGAATGCTGCTGTCTCAGAGAGAAATGACAGGTTTCCTAGAGGGTTGTATTTCTCATCTTTTGTGAGTGCTTTGTCTGGTTGTGTGGTGTAGGGTTAGAAATGGAGCAGTGAAAGTGAACTGAGCCTGATGGAATTTGTCACCAGTCAGGATATAAGCCAGAGTGGTATCTGTCAAAGCTTTTTCATATTTCTTATTTGCATTCTACTTCCATCTGGTCCCCTCAGTCTATTGGCAATTGCCTTCATGGTTTTGGCAAATACAGCTGACACTTGTAAGGGAGAAAGGGAGAAACTGCTGCCTTGGAAGACGCTGAAATATTCAGAGCATTTTCCGTGCGAGCACTTACGTTTGAATTACACACATTTCCACGCAATTTTATCTGGAGTTCTATGGCACAAATTTCAGCCTAGGATTGGCCTTCTTTCCTGTACCCTGGAACACTGATAGCAGTGAACCTTGGACCTTGAATCAGTGACAGAAGCCTCTCTCTCTGATCTGCAGATGTGGCTCTGCACTACTTGGCAGTTTCCTGTGCTGTATGGCAGGTGTCAGGGTCATCCCATTCCATGTGAGCATGTCCTTGCACGCTGCTTGTTTTTCTCCAAACTCTGTTCTGGCTTGTATGGGAAAGAGTAGTGGAATTAACCAGACAAATGGTAAACCATCTGAGACGTTTATTATTGCATTTATCCAGATTCATTCTTAAGGATTTAGGAGTAAGATCCTGAAATTATCCTACTTCCTGGAAGAATCCTGCTCTGTGCTGAAAAAGGAACTGCATGTTTCATATGGCATTTATACGGCAAAGATTTTTTTCTGTCACTGCACTTGTAGCAGGTTACAATACCTGCCTTTCCCTCTTGTCCTCCAGGGACGAAAAAAAAAAAAAAAAATCAGATTGTAATCCTTTCTCCCCAGGCCAACATGTTTACCTTTCTGCAAAAATCGATGGGAATCTGGTGATTCGAGCCTATACCCCAGTTTCCAGTGACGAGACAAAAGGTTATGTTGATTTAATTATAAAGGTAAATTTTGTTTTCCTTTAATATGGATAAATTGCTAATTGGAAGGAGGGCAAGTACTTAATTTTACCAAAATGGTTTGGTTTGATTTAGTCATCAAATTTCATTGTCTTTCATTCAAATGTCATTAAATTTCATTTTCATTGGATCTTTTTCAAATAGGGTGACTGCATGGCAAACAACTCATTTCACATTGCCCTTGAGCAGTAAGTTGTATCCTTTGTCTCAGTGCTGTGGCACTGAGGGATGGCAGAGGAAGAGGAGAATCGTTTCTTTGGCAATACTCTAGGAATTTCCCTAACAACCTTTTATTCAGCAGTGCAGGGGTGGAAGTTGAGACAGACACTACACGCAGAGTGCTTAATTAGAAACTTCCGGGGGCTCCAAGTGTCAGCTCCTTGTTAAGCAAAAGTCCTCATACCTTTTCTCTGTAGCTCTCAGGGTCTGTCCATCTATGCCAGCAGCTAGTCTGTAGTCTTGATGCCTCAGCTCTTCTTCACACCCAGATGAGGGAAGCCTGCCTAGCTCTCTCCAGGCTGACCTGAGACTCTGCTGTCCCTAGTGTGGGGCTCCAGCTCTTTCTCTGCTGCAGTCCTCTCTTATGCAGTTCCAGCTCGCTCCTTCCCATCCCTAGGCACCCAACCCTGCCTGTCCCTTGTAAGACATCTGTCCCACCCACACCCTCCTGTCCCTTCCTCCTCACAGCACGGCCAGCAGACTCCAACTGACCCTCTCCCAGCTAATTCACTCTTTTATCGCACCCACAGCTGGGAGGACAAGGCTGTTCCCACTCTGGGATAATTAACACAGCTGCAACATATCAAAGTCAAGACTGCTCTCGGCACTATCTTTGTCTGTCTCCCCACACAAATAGATACTGATCTCTCTCCCTCTAGATGCCCATGCTGCTGCTAATGTTTACTGCAGACAGCTCTAAGCAAGTCAAACAAGGGAAATCCTTTAAGACAGGGGATGCAGGATTATCTAATCCCATGATTTTTGGATTTCCCAATCCTTTTCTATGACAGAGTTTGTCCTTAGGCAAAAATCCACAATCCAGGCATTTTTTCTTTTTTTTCCCTCATGTTACAAGGGTGGTGAATTGTTATGAACTGCTTAATGCTTCTTACATGCTTTGAAAGCTGAAAAGCCTATTGTGTCCCTGAGTGAGAAGGTTTTAGAAGGAAAAGACGCAACAATGCTGTTTTCAGAAAGAGCAGCCACAGAAGTGGGGTGACATAAGGCAACAGTGAAATAAGGGCAGCAGCCACATGATCTGTTTGCTACCCATCCCTGTTATCCTGGCTGGTTGCAGGGAGCAGAGGGACATGTGCCCAAAAGCACTTTTTACTTATTTTGGCTGCTACCTGTTGCAAGGCTCAAGAGATAACTGAGAGCACAGAATTGCCTCGATTTCTTTCTCAGGTGCTGAATTTCAGGCCTGCAGGACTGTGTTCTACAGTTTGTGATAACTGTCTGCAGGAAAATTAGTGGTTGATAATGTGCAAATGATTGTTCTTACAGGTCTACCACAAAAATGTGAACCCCAAGTTTCCAGAAGGCGGGAAGATGTCCCAGTATCTAGATAACATGAAGATTGGAGATACCATTGATTTCAGAGGGCCAAATGGACTCCTGGTCTATAAGGGGACAGGTACCGTGACACAAAGGTGGGAGAGCAAAAGGGAGGTATTGGTTATTTTTATAAAACTTGACAGCTGTAGAGAATATATATTTTTTTAAGTAGAAAAGAGGAAAAATCACCTTTTTTGGACTTGATCGTGAGTGGTTTGAGCTGTCAGAGTTGATGTGATGGAGAAGAGTACTTTGTGTAAGGAATAAGTGATGAGTGTCTCACTCCTGCGACTATAAATCTGAAAAAATTGCTATTGTAGTATAATGACTGAGAAGTCTGCACTAGAAATAAAATACCTCAGCTGTACATATGGAGATGCTCCAGCTGCTTCTTAAGCAATTGAGATTGTGGCTTAAAATGCCCTCTGAGAATGTCAGTGCTGTTACTGGATAACCAGCTGACTGAGGGCCAGCTCCATTTCATAATCAAACCAGGTCTGAGTTGACTGAGGAAATAAGCTCAGAGGAGTAATCCGCTTGCAGGATACAAGTGAAAGACTTTGCACTGATCTCGACTGAGAGGAGTTGTGCACTTAAGTCTCACCTTAGAGTGCTCCACCCTTCTCTGGACGCTGACCTCCTGTGATCAGCAAGCTCCCGATGAATCTATCTTAGCAGAAGGGAGGGTTTTCCAGAAGATTTGTCTTTATTTATTGATCATCTGTAGTAATTTCTTCCCATGGAATTCGTATCCATGTTTATTTGGAAGCTAATTGTACTTATAGGTTTGGAATATTTCTTCTAGGCACCTTTCTTATCAAGCCTAATAAGAAGTCTGAAGCAGAGAAAAAGTTTGCAAAGCACCTGGGAATGATAGCTGGAGGAACAGGTAAAACTAATCCCATCATATGGAGCCTCTACACAGTGAAAATGTCTCTGTGCATATATGTGAGGACTATCACTGTACTTTAGTAGCAGAGTACTTACACCTGCATTTCTTCTCATTAATTTCTTTTCATGGTGGCTACACTGAGGCATTCCAGTGGTTTGAGCTCAGTCCTGGGGAGTAGCAACCTGAAGGTTTGAGTCCTAATTTACCTTGTGACCTCAGAGAACTCACTTCAGCAGTGAGATAAAGTATTTTAAGAGAATGTCTTGAGGGTAAAATTATGCAACAGGTGAATCCTGAAGAGAAAAGCCCTGCATACAAGGATTGCAGGTTTGTTTTGGAATTGTTTGTCTTAATAGAAACCCCAGTCTCTGCACTCCACATGGATCAGAAATCCAGAGATGTGTAGCCCTGTGCAAACTGAGATCCCATTGAAGACTGAAGGGAGGAAGCATTAATTCTGAAACTGTAGCCATGGTAAGAAATAACCCACTTTATAACCATTTCGGTTTTTAACAGGAATAACTCCTATGTTGCAGCTGATCCGTCAGATCACGAATGATCCTAAGGACTCCACAAAATGTTACCTCCTTTTTGCTAATCAGGTGAATATTCTGACCCATCTCTCTGTTCTTCTTTAATAGTCCACTTGTTTTAGCTGGCTTAATGAGCTTTTTAAACTGATGGCACATGTTTCATCCTCTCACACTTAGGTGTCTCCTCACAGTTTCACTGAATTCCTACATTAGGGAATAAACACTGTGACCAGGTCCTGATCCATCTGCTCATCTTAGTCCTTCACTGATTTTAAGGAAAGGGGATTTGTTTCCACTAATCTGTTTGTACAGTTAACCTTTGCTATGCTGGCCCAGGGACAAATTTGCCATGGTCAGGGACAAATCCAGCTCATTGTGATTTTAGCCTGGATTAAAAAGTTGTTCTGATTGCCATCTTTAGGGACTGTGTTTAGGTGGCTGCTAAGTTTGTTGTTCTTAGTCTTAATTTACAGAAGCCTGTAATGATAATAGCTATCATGGAAGGGGCAAAAATACCAAATTACTTTCTTGATTTGCATAATTTTTATCATCGCATTTGTCGTGAATGGCAAATGAGCTCCCATCAGAGGGCTTCTGGGATGGTTTGGAGCTAAACAGCACTGTCATTTTGCAGACGGAAAATGATATATTGCTGAGAGCTGAGCTAGAAGACATTGCCAAGAGGCATCCTGAGCAGTTTGTGCTGTGGTACACACTGGACAGACCTCCAAAAGGTATGGACACACAGAAATGCCTTTGCTTATCCCTGTGCAACAAGTCAGAGCTTCACTCTTGCTCACTGGGGCCACCAGAGTAATGTCAAGTGTTCTTGTTCTTTTTCTCACACTTTGAAACTCCTCAGAAACAAACCTTACCCCACACCCTGTTTTAAAAAGGGATCTAAGCCATCCGGGCTTAAAAAGTGGGAGCTCATAATTAACCTCATTTAGGTCAGATGTTACTCTGTGCATCTCTTCATGTATTTCAGTTTTTGGGAATTTTCATCAGAAGTTCAGCTCTGTTTTGGGCTCTCTCCCAAATCAGGTTATGTTAGCATGTTGTTGGCATTAAATTGTTTAATACCTGTAAGTATTATGTGCACATCTTTGTTTTGCAGCAGCTCCAGGTTAGAGTCTGGTGAAACAGAGTTGCCACGTGTATGGATTAAGGCATAATTTTTCCTACTTGGTTCACTTCAAATGGCAGATGCATTCAATAATACTACTGCTTGAAATAGTTTAGCATTTCTTTCCTCTTTTAATTAGTTTTCTCTTATCAATAAGCAGAGCTTTTGTTATTACTGAACTTTGCCCCCTCACCGCTCCATCTCAAAAAGAAAAAAAAGGTGCAGGTCTCAATACCTCTCCCTGCCACCAGCTGACCACTCTTCACTGGAAAAGCTGGATTCACTCTTCTTTTTTATTCCTACCTGCTTATTTCTTTTAAATTTTATAATTTATTGTTTTAAGACCTCCACATTTTATCAACACGCTTGTTTGTCCCTGTGGAAGGGGATCCCTAGGTCTGAGCTGAGTGAGACGTTTAACCCTCTCCTGGCTTGCAGTGATGGTGCCATAACTTGATTCTTCAGTTACTTAATGAGCTTTAAAAAGGCTTCAGCCTGTACAGAGATTCAAAGTAACGGAATGAATTTCTTTGTTGCAGATTGGAAGTACAGCTCTGGTTTTGTCACTGCAGACATGCTGAAAGCCCACCTGCCTGCCCCCAGCAGTAAGACCCTCATTCTCATGTGTGGGCCACCACCAATGATTCAGTTTGCCTGTCAGCCCAACCTGGACAAGCTTGGCTATCCCAAGAGCAGCACATTTGCTTATTAACATTGATGTCACCTGATACCTTTTTTGGAAGTACTGCATATTTTTCTACAGGAACAGTTGATGTGCAACTGTGCAGGATTTATGTGTGTGTGTTTTAACCCCTTGATGTAATTTCTGTGATTTATAACTTCATCATTACCTTGTGTGTGTTTTAATGCTAAGAAGTTGAGAAATCCTCTTGAATTGTGTGGGAGTTCGCGTCTGGCCTCTGAAATTAGTATAAAATATTAATTCCGAGGGGAAAAAAAATTAAGGTGAGAGGTCAGCAAGTGAGAGGGGAACATTCAGAATTTATTCATAACAGTCAAAAACCTAAGCATTTATACCAGTGTTATGCTAACTAGGATTTCCTACTATGTATATTTAAAAGAAGAATCAATTGTTTTGTGGATTGACTATTCACGGCCAAGTTAGCACAACACCACACTGAGTTGTAAATACAGCATTGAAAGAAAGAGGAACTGTTGTGTTTGGAATATCCCAGGGCTGCTGGAGCAGCTGTCCCATTTGCAGTGCTGTAAATAAGTCTGTTGGCTAATTGACCTGACAAAATATTTCAAATGCCTGTGGTACCTGAGCTGGTCACTAGTACTGACTGCACTGCCAGACTGGTACATTTAATACCTTATATTAAACATTAAACAGTAGTAGTTTGCTGATGCGTAGACTTCTCATTCTATTGAGTTTCCCCTTTTTTTGCAGTGATTGAAAAGAACCTGCCTTGATTTTACCACTGTGGACAATCAAATCATGCGTTTGTCTTCTTATGCCTGACCATACAGTGCAAGGTCTGTCATGAGACACTGGTCAAGTGAGGACCAGGATAGATCACCTGTAAAATGCACCCCAGGTGCTCAAAAGAGCCCTTGCTGCTTCCTGTGGCCAGGCCTGGAGTTTCCCTCTTTGTTTGGGAGGGTTGTGGCTGGCAGGGACCTGCCCTCAGGCTATATCAGAGTCTAAAGCAACACCTGCAGCCATCAGGGAGAGAGTAATGCAAACCAGCCCTATACAAAGTACTTTTCCTTACAATTAAGGAGATTTTTTGCCGGCATTTATCTGTTTACTAAGAGAACTTCTTAATAGCTCACTAATACAGGAGATGCACATGTAAAGAGATACCACAAGGAAATGCTGCTGTAAAGGTGACAGCTTCACCCCCAGCCCCTCAAAAAGCGAGAGGCCATATTTCCCTTTGATGCAGTCCTGTCCAGCCCAGTACAACAGCAACAGATTTATTTTGTCAGGTGTTTTAAATAAATCAATCTTTGTTTTATTCTGGTACTTTCCTGGTAGTCTCAGAGTTACAATTTCCTCCTGCAATTGTTTTTGCCTTAGGGAAAGATTTGTGAACGTGGCAGCTCATCATCCTAATGAAAGCAAGGGCTCGGGTGGACAGTATTATGTTCCATTCTTCCCATCCTACATCTTCTCATCCTGACTTCGACAAAAAGAGGGCAGGACAGGTGCCAATGAAAGGGAGAGTTTGAAATCTTTCTGGGGCCCAGTCTGGCAGGACCAGTGGAGGGGTGAGTGAGCCTTACTGCTGAATTCCAGGTAGCTCTGATTAACCCCCATGATACAATTATGTATTAATGATTCCTGCACTACAAGTTAATTATAAAAATAAAAAATTACAACAGGTCTTTCACTAAGAGTACATCAACACAGCACGTAAAAGACAACCCAATAAAAGGAAAAAACGTTGCCAGTCTTGGGTTTCCAGACTCTGGGTATGAGTCCCACTCCTCTCCCAACACCGTTTCCTATTACACAATGTGGGAATACAGCACAGAGGAGAGTTACCTGGAACATGTGGCTGCACTGACAATAGGAAATGCTACATGGGAGGTGGCAGTGGCAGGAAAGAGATAAAGCTTTCCTGCTGCACGGCATCCAGCTGCTCCTGGCCACTTCTGCAGGCATGAGGTATGAGTCGTGTTCTTGGTCATGCTGAAGCGTCATCTCCAGTCTTCAAAGGTCGGTGTTAAAAACCTGCTGTCATTCAGCATTTCATCCTGGCTCAGCAGCGTCTGAAAGAACAAGATGGGAGGACTGAGTGTGTTTGGTGAGGGGCCTGTGCTCCCAGAGACCCAGCTGCAGTGAGATCAGGCTCACAACACAAGGTGAGCACCACACACCATCAAAATGAATTTCTACAATACAGCTTTAAATAACTTTTTTGCTTGAGGAAATTCTTAGAGATTTTGTGTCTGGCATGCAACTCAATGATATTTCATAACTCTTCATTATGTCTTCTGGTCACTTATTTTTATTTTTTAATAAATTAGCTTCTGTGGAATGAAGAAGCAAAAGTGAGGTGTTTTGTTTCGCACCGTTTTAGCTCACATAAATTTTCAAAAGTCTGTACCTCATTCCTAGCTGCCGTGACAGGTGGTGGTTACCTGCAAAATCTTTGAAGAATTGTTTTCCTTTAAGTTTTCATTTTGTCAAAGAGAGCAGAGTTCATGAAAACTAGAGAGGCCTAATTTCTAGAGCAATTTAAAAGCAGGGGGTTTTTCTGACTGGATGTTCCACCAGGCTGTCAAGAGATACTTAACAAGAGCAGAGACCCACTTATCTTCACTACCACCAGCAATGACTGACTTTCGCTGAGTTTTAGCAGAACACATTTGTGACTTTGGAACAAGAGAGGAATGAGTACTTACCGTGAGGTGGGTTATGCCTTGGGAAAGAGCCCCTATTTGCATTACTGTGCCTTCTGAATGTTCCATCTGTAAAAGCAGTCAGCAACTAGTTCAAATGAGACAGCATGTGCAATTTTATTCACTCTACATGCATCTTTGGGAGGGATCTATGCCCGGACAAAGGAATTTGAGGTAAGTTTAAAAGCTCCTTAACAAAAATGCCTCTGTGCTACAAGGTATGCCAAAATGCATTTAATTGCAGGAAGAGTGGATCCTGATTAAGAGAGATTGATTCCATGAAACTTGGTCTCTAATTCACAGAAAAAAAAAGAAAAAGCTTAACTGATACTACCAATGAAAAGTAATATTTTTCCGAATGATCTAACACTACTTGTATTTCTGGTATGCTTCTTTCACAGGCAAGAAGTCCTTGATACAGTCCTACCTCTTTTTACATAGAAATGTCACCAGTTCTGGGCATTGGGATTTCCTGCATGGGCAACATGCTCAGAAGTCATGCTTAATAGACAGACCATGCTCCTAGAGAAAAATCCAGTCTTTCTGTCATGCTTGAATAACTGCACAATTGCAAGTTCTTGGCTCAAAGTTAACGCATCCCCTCACAACTCTTAGCTGAGCAAGCGGACAGCCACGCTCACAGTCAGGGTTTGATTTTCTCCCTGTTGAGGAGCAGTACATTGAAAAAGACAACGGTCAGCCAGTGAACACAAATAAGATGTTAGATGCACTAAACCATGCAAATGAAAAAAATTATCTTCACAGTTAGTCTTTTCACTGCTGGGACTATTCTCTTAGGAGGCTTAAATTGTTTTTATGTCACTGGAGAAAGGCCAGTTCACTCCAGCTGCCTCTGGCTGGCTCTTGTGTGTTGCCAAAGTTCACACAAGGCTCCAGGAGTGCTCCATTTTTCAGGGTTTACATCCCTTTACACAACAGCAAAGTTGAAATAAAATTTCATGGGTTTTAGTCTTCATCATTTCTCTGTATGCCGTCCTAGGCAGTTTCATTCACAAGTTCACAACTACATTACAAAAGTGAATTAACTGTTGGTTTATTAATAATTTGTTCATTGCTGATGCATTGTCTTCACATATATTGTCTAAGCAGAACTACTCCCCACTGTACACCATGAAAGAAAAAATTCAGTTGGGTTCTCTGATTACTGTCTGTTAAAAAATACAATCCAGTTGTACTTTAATATAACTTGACAGCTTTGTGTAAGTCTCTCCAAATGAAATTACTGCAATAAAAACCACCCACAAAGATAATGAAAAAAATAGTGTGCCATACTAAAATTATGGAAGCTAGAAGTACAAAGTCTTGTGTTTACTGCAACCACACCCTTGACTGACAAAATACCTCCATCTTCTGAGTGTAAAGGTGTCATAGTCCTGAAAAAGGGCTTGAGGATGGATGAGTTTCTGATGATGTTGATTAAAAAACCCCCCAACATTCTTAGTCTGGAACTCTTTCCAGTGTCCACAGCCAATACTTTTCTCAGTGAGTTCATGCGGATGTAGCAAAGAGTTTGTTATAGGGGAACATTTGGTTATTTGCAAGCTTTGGTATGCATGGAGAGGATGAGATGAGCATGGTGTCAGTCTGTCTGTCCCACCTGATCCAGTTCCCTGTCAGTGAAAGGACTAAGTCCTTTGTGGCCACCATAGTTTTTCGAAGTACCATTTGTAGCAGCTGGGCTTGTATCCATAGGACAAATGTAGTCTGTTGATTCGTCAAACTTCTTTTTCCTTAAGTTTCCAAAATGCGAAAATCCAAGTTTCTTTGGCTAAAATAAGAAGTCAACACAAGTTTTGAGGAAGACAAGTAAGGTTGTTCTTTAAATATTCAAAATACTCTCCCTTTTCATTTAGTGCTGTACCCTGGTCATTCAAGTACGCAGATTCTGAATTAACTACATTTGTTCTCAAATTGGTGTTACAGTGGACGATAATTGCATTTATATGATGTTCCTTCTAAGAAAAGACAAAACAGGTTGCATGCTTATTTTTAGGACCTGATTGAAACAGATAGTAAAAGGTCTGGTATCTAGAATTAAGGTAGCACTCCTAGAATTCACCCTTCCCTGCCCACATTTGTCCCTTATTTTCTTTGTAATTCAGAGCAGAGAAGCCTGAGACCGACATCTCTCCTTTTTGACAGCAGTGCCTACCCGAACTTTGGCAGTGGTGGTCAGAGGTGTGTATGCTGCTGACTCCATGATTTCTCTTTTTTCTTGTTGTGCCTCTGGCCCAATTAACACATTAAAATTGGTGGTGAGGTGGCGTCGCAGGAGGGTCTTTTGGGGTGGGATATTCAGGAGCATGGCCAGCGTATCACCGTTGAAGCGAGGTTCGAGAATCTGGGAAAAGGGCAGGATGATTACTTTTTATATAAATATTTGCAAGAGTAAACTACTACAGTGCTTAGCAGTGGATTTCTCACTAAGTACCTGTTCACATTAGCTCACTCATGATACTGGGTTTTGAATAGGAAACGCTGAGCATAATCAGGCAAATATATGTTTATATTTACCATCAAACCATATGTTTGGGTTGAATAAACTTCCTGTCAGAATTTTCTGCTCTACTCAGAGTACAAGCTTAATCTTAGCAGGATTTCTACCACTGCATTTTTGCAAAAATTCTGCAGCAGTAGAATCATGGTGTTTCAGAACCCTGACATTACTGGGCTGCAAGCAGTTCTCACTGTTTGGAATTAAAAAAATGTCATTCCTGACTGCTGGGATCTCAGGGTGGTTATTTAGCATGGCTGAGAGTTCTGGTAAATCACTCAAAGAAACACTCAGTGATGCCTTGTCAAAAAGCAACTTCTGCACAGCACAGTTCAGATTTCATTTTATGTGCTGCTGTCATACACTGGTGCACAGCTCAGCTTTGATTATAGAGAGTGCTTTAGCTGTTCCTTTTTTATTTTAGTTTTCCTTTGTAACGTGAAGATGGGTAGGTCAGAAAAAGAAACTCCTTAGAAGGCCTGATCATGCTGTCGTATTGCAGATGTGTTTGTTTCTTTCTGCTCGATGAACATCAGATAAGGGATGGTTTATATTACAGCCTGTCTGTTTTTAATTGTGAAGTGGTAAATTCTTACGATCAGGCCCCCGTGCACTCCGCTGCCTCGAAGGTTGGGCGCGTATTCTGCCAGATCCACGGATCTGAGCCATTCCATCACTCTGTGGTTGGACCACTGCACCACGTCGGAAGGAGAGATGTTCTGTTGGAGGGACCACAAAAGGTGATGACACTGCAGCCTGCATTGTCTGAGTGTGCACAACTCGTATCTCAGGTCAGATGAAAACAGCTTCCCTCCTCTTCCTCCAAGGGCACTTGGTCTTCCCTGACTGAGGGATTGTTTCTCTTCATGGCTCTGTCAAGCAGTCTGATGAGATGGCAGACCTGGTCTAGTACTGATGAAATCCCCATGTGTTGCATCAAGAACGCAACAGCAGAGATTGCAGATTACAGGGATAAGAAGGGAACGTTTTGACAACGGGGTTATTGGCAGTGTTTAATGCCAAGACAAAATTAGGCTGATCAGGCAAGGCAAAAACCTTAAGGATTTTAAAAATGAGGTCAGGCAAAGTCAAATTCCAAATTATTCTTAAAGATGAATTAACTTTTTTTCCCACTAGGCAAAAAACTTCTGAAGAGAAATGCATGAGATTCAACTAATAACTGGCTGACTACTGCTTTAGGTGCAAGTCCGTAGAAGCGGGTTGATTCTGTTGTATCACTGTAAGCTGCTGACTTTCTATTCCCTTTGGCTGGGACCAGGGAATTTGTGCTTGCTTAAATTAATTTATTTCAACATTCTTTTACCTCCTCAACTGGCCTCCTGCGTAGACAGTGGGGGTTGAAGCTGTTGATGTGCAACACGTGAATGGCACATTTAATACTCAGGTGATGCAGCTGACTGGTGACTTTCAGGAAGAGAAGGTCATTCTGTGAAGGAGAGAGAGTTTTAGGTGGCACAGAACACATGCCAAAACAGATACTCTCCCCAAGAAGAAAGAGTATAAATTTGCTGTGTAGTTTTATATAACACTACAGTAACTGTGGTTTAGGAAGGACAAAAGTTTATACTTTAAAGAGGATTGGGGTTTTGTTAGGGTGGAGATTTGGAGAGGAGGGGTGGGGGTGGTTCTGCTGTTGGTTTGTTGGGGTTTTTTTTTAACATGGTACCATAGCAAGACCTAGCTAAAAAAACATGAAGGCAGGAGTGTAACCTGTTAAGGCAAATCCAGACTTGAGCAGGAGAATGGGAAGAAAACACTGTGCTGTGGATGTGGCAAGAGCTGTACAAATCACCAGATTTTCTGCTGTTACTTTGCTGAACGTTGTTGCTAACTTGGTGTGGAGAACAATGAGTTTGTTCCAGAGGTCACACGTAAAACAGGCCATTTTCCTTTTAATCGTGGTGTGCTACATGATATTGAAAGAAGGACTTTGCAGAAGTTAGCCCTAATATACGACTTTTTTTGTGGACCTTAGGAACAGATTCCACGCACTAGGCAGCATGAAGGAGTTATTACTGGCACTAGTTCCGTCTTACAAAAATTCTTTAACTGCTCACATTCAAAGGAAAATTTTAAAAGATTTTACTTAGTCTGCAGTTAAAATTGGTAAAAATGAGGAAAAAGGATTGTACTTACCACAGTTAAGTACTGCAACATCCTTCCATCTACTCTGGATTCATGAAACTGGTCTTTGTACTGAGGTAAGCCAATGTCATCAAGCCACCCTGCAGATGTGAGAGCAATAGGGAACCAAACCCAGATAAGGAGAACGAAGCCCTTTCTCCCCTCTTGCCTGACTTCTTTTGAGGCATTCAGGTAGCTCATTCTACCTATTCCCCTTTCCTGGGGACAGCCTTTTGCCAGCAGCCTGAAAGCAATTCCCACCAAACAGCTTTGTCCACACTGGCCCTGTGATACTTGACATAGAACATGTGATGGAGCACATCTTCTGCAGCATAATGGAGCTGTTCCTAGATTGAGCCCCTCCATTTAATTCCCTGCTGTCTGACAGAGTTCCCCACGGAAGAGCCTACCACAAGCTGTATGTTTGGATGTCAAGAACACCACAAAAATCCTCTGCTCTTCTATGGTGAAACTTAGTGCTTTTTAAAAGATGTTTGGTAACTGCTTAAACATGAATCAGGCTGCCCTTTCATAGAGGTGGGATAAATTCCTTCCCAAACAATTCCATCAGAGTCAAGAGACTTACGTGTCACCCAGATATGATCAAGTTGTGCAGACTTCTCATCTTGTTTTGCATTTATAGCTTTAATGGCCAAAACCAATTTCTTCCTGTGCAGTGGATGCTTTATTCCCATTTCCTGCAACAAAAACCATCAACAAAGAGTTTGCCCCGCCTCTGGCTCCTTTCCTCACATGAGGCAACTACAAAAATCGATACTGTGGAATTCAGAAAGGTAGAGCCGGTGGTTGGCAGGAACCTGGTTCAGGATCAGTAGGTAGAGAGAAGCAGTGATTACCTTTTCCATGTCCTGAGGTGTGGCAGTTAACAGCGTGTGGCCTGACGTCACCCACTGCCGGGCAAAAATCACGTACTGGCCCAGGCCAAAGTCCTCCAGCCAGTTACAAACTCTTTCAGTGCTCCACTGAGCAAATGGGGCATTGTGGTCACTGAAAAGCACAAGAAACATTGGGAAAGTCTTAAAAGAAAGAGCGAACGTCCATATTGGAAAGCTCATCGTGTGCCAGAGGCAGCACTGCAGCACAATCTGTCGGTGTGCTGTTTTCTGGGGTGTCCTGGGAATTTGGCAGCCCAGCCACAACCTTTGGCTGAACAGTTGCAGGGCACATAAGAATTTCCCATTTTCTGTTTGAAAAGAGGGAAAAGGGAATTGCTGAATCCTCATCACTATGCAGACGAGGAGGTACTTGTACTTTAACAAGGTGAAATTTTTGACACTCCACCAAGCAGCAGGAGGAGTGCAGGCAGGGGAGATTCTCAGGATGGTTTCTGCTACCAGAGAAATTCTTTCCAGCTGTTGTGGAATTCCATGTAGACCAAAGCACTTGGGCAAACTCCCCAGGAGGAGGGTGTGGCTTTCGGGCACATTTAGCAGCACCAGGCTGTGGCAGGGAGAGAGGGAGCCCTTACCTCTTCTGGCCTTTGGCGTCTTTGGATCGGGATAAGCGCGGTCCAGCTGTTGCCCGCAGACCGCCCCTCCGAAACTCTGCCAGGCCCAGGTCGTCTGCAGGGAAGTTACCTGACTGAGTTCTTCGTATTCTTGCAAGACAAGAGTGCCACGACAGGACTGTTAGCTGGTGACAGAGGCTGTTTGTTCTGCATGGAAACTACAGCGACAACTAACAGCTCTGCTAACCTCCCTGGAAACCACGAGTGCCACATTCCAGAGGCAGCTGAAGGAGTTCTAGGAAATTTAGTCTGGACCTAACTGGAGGGAAAAAAAGATCTCTGCAGAGCAGCAGTAACACTGTGCTCCAGTTAATAATCCAGACTTGGAAATGGCTGCTGTTGCTGAAGCAGATCAAGTGGACACAGAGCAACTGTGCCCTGCTTTCTGTTCTGTTCCCTCTTATTTTTTTACCTGCTGTCTTGTAATGAACAACTTGCTACAATTTAATTTTTCATGGCTAATAAAACTGCGGGCATGTGAAATTGATAGCACTAAGATGACAGCAGTGCCTTATTTCTTTCACCAGCATGACGAGTGATGAGTGAACACTCCCAAACAATTTTTCCACCCTGCTGTGCCCATAAGGACACACCCAGGCAATCCCAGAGCTGCTTCTCTGAACCCCAAATTTTAGGTTATTCTTGCTTTAGATAATTGTACATTTTGCTGGGAATTGGTTTCATTCTCAGCCAAAATGCTTTGACAGTGAATGATAATAATAATAAAAAAAAAAACCAGCCTTACTTTCCCCAGATTTTCTTGATCCCTTTTGGACTCTTTCTGTTTTCTGGAGACCATGGAGATTGTGGACTTGAATCCGTTCCCGAAGGGTGAGGTGAAAGGTCATCTGAGACCACTGTACCATCCACGTTCTCTGTTTCTCCTAGGTTAAGAACAGTGCTATAGTCACATTTTATACTAATTATTGATAAAGTTGTTGTCTGGGAGGCTGATGTTTAAATGCAAATGCAGGACACAATACAAAAGTACAGACACCTATAAAATTGTTCTTGTATTGAAAAAAAAACCAACACATGCTCAGAAGGTGAAAAAACAGCTGGACATTTGATACGAAAAAAGTAAAATAATAAAACACTGGGTAAAATAAACTGTTATTTCAGTCTTTTCTATTTAAATATGTTATTTGAATTCATTTAAGCTCTTCTTGCCTGCTCTTAATACCTCAACTCCTCCATCAAAATCAGTGGGAATTTTTCTGAATTCAGTGAAAACAGAATGAAATCAGGAATAAGTGTCATAAAAAAGCCCCATGTGAATGCCACACAGCAGGAGCTATTACTTCATTTCAGTACTGCATGAAAGGAGTTCAGTCAAGAGGGCCCAGCTGGGATTAGTATTTCATGGGGAAAGGGAGGGGGAAAGGAAAGAAACAAAGGAAGCAGCAAAATGAGTGTTAAAGTTGCATCTTGTTGGGATACAGTACCTAGCACGGGTGCACTGACACTCCTGACGCGATCTTCAGTCATCCCAAGAAGCAGAAAGCCAGATGGAGAAGCAAAGAAGATACAAAACACCAGCAAAATAAAGTTACAGAAGGGCAAAGTAGTTAAGCTAAGCATTAAAAGCAGAAACAAAAAGAAAAAGAAGCAGTTATGCTTGACATGGAAGTGAATATGCACTGGGGTGCACAAGCCCCAAGAACCCTGTACAGATTATCTTAAACAGGTAGGGATGAAAATCGATCTGTTTGGGCTTTCCTAACTATTCTTGGAAAGTTTTAGCTCTTTAAGCAGAGACTACAGAGCTCTACAAAGCCTGTAGAGTATCTGAAATGAAGCAATGGCTAAAATTACATCAAATTGCTCTGAAATACAGAATTAACGGTGGAATGAATTTACTGCACATGCAAGAAACAAACCAACCTGCAGAAAAAGGTTCTCTGAACTCAGTGTATTTAAGAAGCCATTGCTTGTTTCTAGAAAAGGAACATTTTCCTTTACAAGCTCACCCACCCTTGGATAATCCTGCAGTTAAAAACACTACAAGCATGGCTCATACATTGCCTGCAAAGTTGCTATCACAAAACAGCTCTCTCAAAACCCCTGAACAACCACAACCTATTGCAACCTTGAAACTGCAGTGTGCTAGCAGCTTTAGGGATCATGAGGCCCTAAAATAAACCAACTCCCACCAGAGAAAAAAGAAAATAGAGCCAAAGCAAAAAACAAAAAGAAAACAAAACAAAAAAACCCACCACACCCCAACCCACTGTAACTTTTAAAGTGCAGGAAGACTTCAGAATTACAAGGGATACTCTTGTCCCTGAGCTCGCAAGCTCTTCAGTCCTAAAAGAAAAAAAAAAAAAAACAAAACCAAACCAAAAAACCTGGTCCTGTGCCTCACTCTCAATACCTTTTTGTCAACAAATCTGTGCTTAAGGTGCCACTGAAAAAAAATTAATACAGGCTTCCACCGGAAGAACAGAAATTCCACAGGGCTGTGGTTGTGGAATTGGAAATACGTTTGTAGTTCCAAAATCCACAGATGTTTTTCTGCATGTAGTAAATTAAGTTTTCACTAGAGGTTAAGCACAGCTAAGCAACTAACAGCACTGATAGAGGGATTTTTACCCAAAATCATGTTCATGTTTTTGATAGCTGCACCATAAAGTTTCAAATGGTACTGTCAGGTGCAACAGAACGAAACCCCCTCTAACTTATACTTATCCTTCACTCTGCCACGAGCTATGGGAATATTTCTGGTATTTGTTTAAAAAAAAAAAAAAGTAGTAGGACATCGCCTAAGCAAACCACATGAACATCACAGTGCTTTGTTCTAGCATAGCAGATTCGATCCCATGCTATGTCCCAACCCCTCAAACAATTTGGATTTTCCCTCTGGAGAGGCACAGGTACGTACTCAGGCACGGGATGCTGTTGTCATCATTGTCACTCGTGCCACATCCATCAGGGGAGTTGTACATTCCCTGCTCTCCGTTCTGCAGGGCTCGGGGCAGCTTTCCTGGCAGTGTTTGGTACTTGCTGCCTTTCCCCACTGGCTTACTCTGTTGTTTTTAAAAGAGGGAAAAGATAAAATAAAAACAAAATCAAATTGCTCCCAGCATCTGCAATTTGGTATACAATGTTCTTAAAGCCGAGAAAAAAGCATGGCTGGAAAGGACTCCACGGCCTGCATGTTCCTGTTTGCAGTTATCCTCCAGATAACTCAATTTAGACCCATCCGTCAGCTGACAGTTTCCTAGCTAAGACACAGCCTTGCTTTCCCTCATCTGCCCCTCCCACTTCATCCACTCTGCATTACTTTAAAACATATGTTAAATATATCGTGGTTTTGCCGCAAGAATTTTTCTAGCTGTCTCTCTTTCCACCAGGACAGTGTGCTCTTAACTCAGTAACCCCATTCCAACAAAATTGTTTCAAAACATTGTCTGTGACAGGATTATACATTAAAAATTCGGTGAGATAACCACTGCTTTATCTGTTCTTATTCCAAGGCCTAGAGGATTCTTTGGATACTTCCACTGCAGGCCAGATTGCTCAGTTCCTCATCTCCTGCTCCTTTTTTGTCAACTGCAGGAGTATATCCTGACTTGTACTAAAAATACTGTGAGAGTAGAGAAATTTTATCTTACATCAGCAGTGTGTATTCTGAGACTGACTGACCTCAGCTTCATGTAACAAAACTTTTAGATAAAAAATAGAAAACCAAAAAACTTCCCTCTCAAATCTTTACCCTGTTTTGTTTATCAGCACTGGAACTATGCCAACATTCTGAAGAGAAAATGAATATAAAATGCAAACCAGTCATACCATCACATCACACCACACCACACCAGAGAACTGTTAGGGAAGGTTGCAGTTAATATACCTCTTGTTCTACAACAGGCTGTGCTGGTTTTCCATCTACATACTATGGAGTTTCAGGGAGGGCAATTTCAAAGTTTTATGAAAAAGAGCAACAGACAAATGTTAGTATTAACATACATACATGGAACATCAAATATAGTCTTATTGCTATAGAGGTGGTGCCTAATGTATGGACAATATATTACAAGGATTGTTACCTCTTAATTTAATCTCAATCCCATACTAAATACCAATTTAATTAGTTTGTTCATTCCCCACTCTACAAAATTCCTGTTTAAGTTCTGTTGTGATCAAAGGAATTTTGCTATTTTCAGGTTCCTGGGTGGTACCTTTAGAGTTACTTCAAGCAGGGAACATAACAGCTGTTTAACAGACCAATATGAAAACAACTGACATAAAGTAACACATACAATCCAGCATGGATCCAGCTGAAACCATAAAGAGCTTTGATAGAAACCAAGTGATAAAAATTCCACCATGGTTAGGTCAGGGACACCGATGTGGTTTATTATTTTATTATTATTATTGCTGGAAGCAATGGGAATTGCATCTCTGAGCAAGGCAGAGTAACTCCAGCACAAATGTGCAGGCCCAGCCTTATGACAGCATTTTGCAGAGACAAATTCAGATTTTTGACTTAAGACAAGAAAATAGCTAAAAGTTATGACAGGAAGACCTCCATCAGTTCTTCATGGAATGAAACGTTAGTTCTGATTTGTCACGTGTGTGACTACAATCAAATGAACGCAGCACCAATTTCACACATTCTACTAGGTCACTATCATCTCCAGCAATTCAAGAAAAAGAATAAAATATTTAAGAAAATATGTAAAAAAATTAAGAACAGGAGTAATCATATTACTGGTATCTTGATTAAATGGCATTAATGGGTGTAGGTAACCTGATATTAAGCCTAATTTGAGTACAGAAAACAACAGTCTTACAAAGCAGAATTACAAAAGTGTAGAAAAATGTCAGTGTACACAATGACAAAACAAGACTGTGGACAACAAGACTTTGCAAATTGGGAAGTTTTATTTTGGAATGGAATGAAAGCATTTGGAGTCCTCCTGCTGCAATAACTAAGGCAGCATCGGTGCCATCTTCAGGAACACCATTTGTATCAGAAAGCTAAGGGAAAACACAGTTATGTGCTAACACCCCAAAAGGCATCCTGTGTAGAAATACCCAGTCCCAACATTTAGCTGCTCTCATGATTAGCTGCCTTATTATTTTTTGGTGATTTGCAAGTCAAAAAATATTTTAAAAGCACCTATAAACCAAATAATGACTACTCATTATTTCTTGTATTTCACTTCAATATTTTGTTTCTCCCAGGGCAAAATAAAAGTTGAAGAGTTTGAAGCTGTGTCCACACGGGTCTGTCAACCCACTTGGAAATGAGCCATTTTAGGGCTCTTTCCCCACACACAGAGTTAGTGGTGGTTAAAGTTACTGTATGTATAACAAAAAGAATATTTACACTTGATCTTTTTCATCTAGTTGTGACATTAAACACCAGAAGCTGTGATGACAAATAAACCAACCTTTTCCAAGCATTCGCTCTGCAAGTCTTCTAAACTACTTGACTTCTTTTTCTGTGGAACACTTAAAAAGGGACAGGCAAAAAAGCAGCAATTAATCCAACACTGTTTGTTTGCATCTCACCAGTGTCTCATGCACAACAGCTGTATAAGTCACATAATGTCTGCATGAAACACAGCTCAGCATTAAGAGATTAATTTATTTTACTGTGTTCTTAGTCTAAAAATCACGGCATTGAGAACTGCTACAGACAAAGGCAGAAACAGCAACAAGGCATCCTCTGACCATCAGCGAAAGGCAGCCAGGCCCAGTGAGCAGCTTTAGCCTTGGATCTGTAGAAGATTTTAGAAGCTCTTAACAAGCGCAGCAATAACTCTCTGTGAGCGATGTGCACCATTTAGGGATTTTGGGAAGGAAAGTTGTTTTCTATTTCGATGAAAGTTACTCATTCTTACCCATTTGTGACTTCCAGAGATTCCTCCTGCTGAGAGGTTAAATTACTTGAAGGTACTGGAACGCTTCCACTTTAAATAGAAATAAATTTTATGGTTTTAAGGACTACAGTGCATATATCTCCTGATATATAAAAATGCTGATTTATTCCTATAATTCAAACCTTAAACATCTAAGCACTGCAAGCCTCCATGACAAGCACAGGTTTCACAAGTGCCCAAAACTGCAGCAAAGGCAAGAACGGTCAAGATGCCAACAGTTAAAGAGTCCAAATAATACAATTTAGCATCACCCACATGAACATGAGAAAGAAAGGTCTTGCCTGATTTCCATGGCTTTGTGTGGCACTGGAGGGAGCACAGCTGGTGGCAATTCTCCTGCAGAGGCCTGGGTAAGATACAAGAGTTTCAAGCCTGTGACTCTGGTGTCTGCTGCTGAATCTACTGGGCCCATACCAAGAAATACAAAAATGCGACCAGGGCTGAACCCTCATTGACACTACTACAGAGAAACCAACAGCAAAAAAAAATCAGCTATACAGCACAACCTGCTTCTAGAACGTCCGTACCTCTGTTCTCAGTAATTCTCCTTGAGAGTTATTCAAAAGATTCCACTTCCTTAAAGTTGCCTCAAGTTCCTCTTCACTGCCACCAGAGGCAGAAGAGCCTGAAAGCATTAGAGAGAGAAACAGGCAAAGTCTGCTGTCAGCAGTATCAGCTCAATAATCCAGAGTATCATGGCTCATTCCTGGCTTCTTTTTATTCATTTACTTAATAAACATTCAGAGAGAGATTTACTCTCATTCCCTATTTTGTGTGCTAAATGCATTTACTCTCATTCTGTATTTTGGCGTGTTAAACACAGGTTTCCATTCTGCCATGCAAGGCCTCAAAATATTGTCATTGCTTGTTAATGTGATGATGTGCATGGAACAAAACTGTCCTTTCAGAAGGTCAAGTTTCTCAGATTAAATTCAGTGCTGAAAATTATGGTGGCAACTTAAAATGAGATTGTCTTAAAACCCACCCCACTTCTTACAGTGTAAATGAGAAATGGGACAAAGATTTGTTTCTTGCCCCCAGATTTCGAAGTTAAATACACAGAATTCTGTGCAGCAAAGCAACGTGGGTCTTCAAGTTGTTCCTTCCAAACAAAGCTTGTCTAGTCAGCTGTCAGGGTTTTCCTTATTGGAAGAGAATTGAGTCCTGCTATCATTTTGTGCTGTAAAACATGGCTGAAGGTCACAGGTCATAATGGTCACAGGAAACACCACATAAACTTAAAATAAAATCAGGAAATAATTCACAAGACATTTTACCATGAGCTGCAATCATTATGTCCTTGACCCTCCTGTACTGGCTTAGCAGCAGTGTCAGCTCCTCTATCCGACGGTCCTGTGGAAAACATAAAATAAATTAAATTATATTTTAAATCCTTCATTTTAGAACTGCAGAACCACTGTACTCCATCTGTGATTTTCATGAAAACAGGCTCAGTCTTTCACATGCCTTGTAAAGAATGTTATTTGCCTTTGTACACAAGATTTGCTGGACAATGTAAAATTATAGAGGTAAGGAAACCACAGGAGTTTGACACCAGGGCTATTTTGAGCAATAAATGTTATGAGCCACATTAATGTTCTCCAGAATTAATGTTGCCCTGCCTGGATTGCCCACTTGCTAAAGGAAGTTTTTAGGGATGCATATTATTGTCCATGTGATCATACATGAGTGTGCAACCATCCAGGAAGATCCCATGGCTTGATTTATTACCATAAAAATTACTGCCTCCAGAAGAATGAATTCCATTTCACATTTAGTCCTTACAGAAGAAGTGTGTTATTCAAAACATTTCAGAGATTCAAAACCATCATTTCTTTCTTAATATGTAGGACAAAGATTATTTTCTCACCTTTTCTTCATTTGCAGCCAATAACGTCTCCATTCCTATCTTCAACCGCTGAACTTCTTGGTCTAAAAATGTTTTAAAATGTTGTAAGAAATAAGACTTGCTATGTTTACTGTAAATAGATGTTTTGTGGTACTCTCTCTGTGTTCTTACTAATAACCAAAACCACGTCACTGGCATGGCCAGTGCACTGCACTACTAAACTACATTTAAAGTAGATTTTTTTCAGAAGGTGAACTATTTATTAAAAGCATTGCACAGCACAAACATCCTGGTTTTGCTTACAAAAGACTACATAACACTATTTTAAACTATGAAAGTCAAGCAATGGAAAAGAAAAGAAACACCAAAGCTCATTTTGCAAAAGATGAGAGTGTGTTCGCTGTTATACACTTAAGGAAACAATTTCAAGTAGGATTGAAAATATATTCCATCTGAGAAGTAGTTGAAGTACGTCCATGAACTTGGGAATGAGAAATAAAAAACTGGTTTGATATGAGGAAATTCTGTAAAATGTTATTTACTTAAATGTTTTAGTAAGAGCAACTTGGTTAAAATCTGCGCCATGAGCTAATGGAGAATTTCCTCACGCACAATTTAGTGACAGAGATTATCCAGTAATGTTATAGTCAAGTCAATTAAAACACACTCTCAAAACATAGGAAGTTGTTCATCGTGTCCTAACCTTGCTGAACCAAATCTCTCATTTTTCTCTGCGCAATAGTCCCAGCAAGTCCTCCTGACTAAACCAAGTGTGATGGAGACAGAACCTGAAATAGTTTCTCTGTTGTCACTGCCGCTCAAGCTAGTCATGCTTTGACATTAAACCAGACACAAATCTTCCCCAAAAACCATGAAAATAGATATGGCAGCAGGCATGAAGGGAGAGAGGGGAAAGAAAAATCAACATTACCAAAGAGCACCTGTAAAAAAAGGTTTTACAACTGAACGTTGAACACACAATGTCACAGCTAAACTGTTTGAAAAAGCCGTAATTAGCTCTTATTGCAGGGATTGTGGAAAGTGCACACCTTGCAATTCTTAAGTTTTAAAACATGTAAATGAACCTCACAGGAATTTTCTCAAAGATGAGATACAGGACATGCACAGGAACAGCCAAATCAAAAACTAAAGGCAACAGGCAGTGGGCAAGCAATTAGTAGGATTTTTTAAGAATCACAGTTCTACTAATTTCTCTTTATAAATATTGGGCTTCAAAAAGGACTGGTGTCAAGGTAGATTTAAGCACACTAAAACAAATTTTACTTACAATATTCATTAACATCATTGAGTATGGGGACATTTATTCAGACTTTTAAAAATTTAATACAGTGATTAAAAAAAAAAAGCCTAAATCTTCCCCTCTGAAGAGAAGGGCTTTTAATTAAAGCTGTCTTTCACAATATTAAATAGGGTATACATGTGTGCAAATAAAAGGCGGGTGAATTGTTAAGTTTTGGCTCTGTTAACCTTGACAACATCCCTCTGAAGCCCAACAATTTGATTTGTGAACCTCTGACCTTTATTTCTGCAGTGAAATCTTACTGAACAGGGCAAGGAGCTGTCTGCTTGCTGCAAGCAGTGAAAGCAGCACCTCGTGTGAATTATAATTAGACAGCCAAATCCAAACAAACATGGAATTATTGCTGCAGAATGCATCTGAATTAATATTGGTGTGAAAGGAGCAGCAAGATAAAGCCAAAAGGGAATTGCCAGGCTTACGTTTTTCTTTTAGCCTTCTCCTATAAACTTCCTCTACGATGGTAAGTGATGAGAGTCAAATAAATAAAGTATGTAGAAAAAGCACATATTAGTTCATTTTTGCATTGGAATAGAATTAGAATATGCATTCTAGCACACTACAAGTACATTGACATAATTTTTCAACTTTATTGGAGAAGACAACCTAAAATGCTGATAAATCAGTGATTTTTTTTTTTTTTTCAGAAGGATAGTTACTGTTTCCATTCAAATGCAGTCTAAGTGCTTTCCTTGAATGCAGCCCACGGATTCTGTAGAGGGTTTGATTCTTCTGCCACTGGAATCAAGGACAGTTTCACCACACTTCCAGAAACTGAATGCTACTGAGCTCTAGATTTATTGTCAAACCCCTATCTTTCCTTTGAACCACCATCAGTTATTTGGGAATCTCACAGAAAATACAGAATTCTATTAGTAGAAGGGTTCCACTGTCAAGCACTGCTGTCAGACAAACTAATTTTCTGGTTAGACATGCAGTTGTCTCCATGCACAAGCTCTGCAGCTGAGTAAGGTCAGCACAAGGAGGTGTTAAGTCACTGCATTGGAATGAAGCACAGGAGGTTCCTGGGCAGCCCTGGGAAGGAGGAAGCACAACACATGGAAATTCACATCCCAGCCAGAGCAGTCTCGGGAAGCTTCAGTGAACACCCACAGAAGCTGTCAGAGCAACAAAGCTGATGCCCTGTGGTAACCTGCACACAAATACCCCGCACTGGATGAGTGCCGGTTCTGCAGAGGAAAAAGGTCCCTAATTCCACATTCTCCTGGCACAGCAATCAGCAGGAGCCCCAGGGAGAGAATACTTCAGAGAACTGTGGCATTACTGGTTGAGATCAAAGGCTAAACAAACAGGTTTGTTTGCCATTGACCTGTGTCAGCAGTGCAGGCTTAAAAGAGAAACCTGCAATATCAGAGAACCCTAAACCAAGCTGGCAGGGACACTGAAAGTCCATCTAGTACAAATTATCATGGGACACAGAGCCTGAATGAGACACAGTCATGAAGAAAGGATCTAATCTACTCTACCAGAACACAGAATTAATTGACATCATTTTTTCTCCCAAAATAAATTTAAAGTCCGTTTTTGTGTTTCTTTGTATCCCTTTGCAATCCAAAGCAAAGTTAAAGCAGGGTTTTGAATTTTTCATTTTGTTTCCAGTCCTCTTACCTCTTTCTGCCACTTCAGTGTATGAGGAGGTCCTGGAGAGCTGACTTTGCAAGCGTTCTATCTCTGCATCTTTGAGAGCCAGCTGCTCCTGCAGCTGGGCTATCTCAGCCTGAAAAAGAGCATAGCAAAGTCAGAGTGACTTTCCCACCCATTATCTGTAAGTGTTTTCCAGGAACTAGAAGATGCCTGAGTGTAACACTGTGGTTGAGGTCAGTTACCAACTCGGGATAGCTCACAAACACCGGAACAACTATACGTATTTATGCTGCCGTTGCTACCGGAGAAGCTCATTTCCACCCATGGAATTAGCTCTTGGAGAAGACAGACGCAGAGAAAGGTAACATTTTCAAGGATTTCTGTAGATAAGGAAATTCTGGGAAGCTCTCAATGCTACAAAGTTGGTCACATAATAATTATGACTATTATAGGCAACTCAAACTTTCCATGAAGATCTCTAAAAGATATCAAAGGATTTTTAAACAGATACTGGTTATTTTTAATCCTAGTTACTAATTATTTATATAACTGAGAATCTATTAATGCTGAGCCTTCTCACCAAGACAACAAAACTGTTTTTCCTCACAACAGCAAACAGGATAGAAGGACAGCATGGCCTGGAAAACAACTGCACACATGCAAAAAAATACCAGTGCTCATTTACATTTACTGGAAATTTAGGGCTGCCACCAGATTTGGATAGAAAATACCACAGAAAGAGCTCAACAAGACAGAGGGAGAAGAATTCTGATTGTTCAGCTTGAAATGCAGTGATTCTGATCTGGTTTTTGTACTGATGAGAAAAACAGCTAACAGCCTATTTTAATAAGTCAGCAGTTTCTTCAGAGATCTCAAAACCTCTGTATGTCAACATTCTGCATTTCCCCTGTAAAAGCACATCAAGCCTTCTTGCAGGTATAGGACAAAAAAAACCCAAAAACCAAAAAGCAAGTGGTTGGATTGCAGGATAATGTCACTTCTCTGCCTAAAATTCCATGTGGAATAGAAGAATCTGCCCTGTTGCACCTCTGAAGGGCTCCTGCACTTCCCACTAGCTAACATGCTTTTTATATCCAGCCATGGATACATTCCAATTTCTCATCTAAGAAGCTGGAACAACAGGAAGACAAAAGCTTGCAGACATCTTAATACCAGATCTGGATTTGCCTCCCCTGGTCTACTCAGTCTCAGAGCTCTTTCAAAAGCTCTCTTTTCCCTTAATGTCTAATTCCTGTAATCTCTGATTATTCTTCTGCTTCCTCTCTCTTTCCTTGTACTTTTCTTCCTTCCCAGTCCTGCATCTTCTCTCCCTCAGTGGGTTTTATGATTCTTCTCTCGTATTTTCCTTCTGCTCCTACATTTTCCATAATTTCTATCTGTCTTGGCAGCTGGCCACACAGTGCTTGAGAAAATATTTTCAAAGACTGTTCATTTCCACCACGTCAGAGAAAATGTGGATCGAAGAACTATTATCTTAATGAGAAAAAAAGACATGACAGCAACATTCTGTTATTCATCCAAGAATTCTCAAAAGAAAGAAACGCTAATGCAAATAATAGCTGTTTGTCATGTCTGGATCAAGCTATCAAGCATTAAATAGAAAATTCAGCTTAATAATTTGAAATGTTTCTCCAAGATTCAACCCCAACTCAAGAGTCAGTCATTCATATCAACAGGGATTATTACACGAATTAAAGGAGATGTGATTACAGCACAAGAAGGAAAATCATATGGTGCTTTTTAATCTGGTGGAAAAAGGCTAAAAATTCCAACTAGAAACAAGAGTGAGAATGGTCCACTAGAAAAATTAATTACTGGGGAAAATTATTAAATGTTTCACATGTCAAGTTTCTCCAGATTATGATCCAAGAGCTTTGCAGGACTGAAGGTCAACAGAAGTGTAAGGCAGCCGTGCAGTGTGATACACACCAAGTCAAAGCAGATGATCTAATGGTGTACTTTGGGCTTAATGTCTATGAAAACAAATTCCATAGTAAGAAAACACCCAACAAAATTGGAATGTCTCTTCAGGCTGGAAAGTATATCCCGCAGAGGCATGTCACCATTGCACAAATCAAGGCCAGGAAGCCTTCAAAGAGGCCTTTACTCTGAGCAGCTCTTTGCAAGTCAAAACGCCTTTTGTGGTTTTCTAAAATAAAAATTGCGCCAAGTACCAGACTGAAAAGTGCATGGAGGGAGCAAAAGGCACAAAGAAAGGTATACCACCTTCAAACCAAGATATTTATTTCAAAGATGGTTAAAGACAACTTGATTTCATAGCTACTTTGCCACCAGGTAAATGTCAGAAAAGTAAATATTGACAAGAAGGGGAGCACATCACTTTCCAGCTGCAAGAAGCCTGTTAGAAAATGCCAAGGATTCTGCTTACTTTAGTTGCTTTCAATTTCCACTCGTACTGATTTCTTTCGCTTTCCAGTTCTTCCACTTTAATTTTTAGGTGTCTGAGCTCCTGTAACAAACCCTGCATAGAAGGAAGGAAATTAAAGGTAAGGTTTTTCTGGCAGATATTAATTTTTCACAGTCCTGAGTTACAGATCATGCATGAACCACACAGAATTGAGCATTGAACCACCACACTAAAAACTGTGACCTGCTCTAAGAAGCTGTCCTTTAAATGTCCTTCCTCCCATTCCTTGATAGAATTCTATCTTACTCATTCTAAAGAGCAATATTACTAAAACCTCAATGGAGTTCTGACAAGACAAAATGTCTTAAAATGAACTAAGGAAAAGTTTGGAGGAGTAACCCAATTTTGGACTCCTGTGCAGAATATACATTAAGCACCACACTAGCATCTTGGATTACATTAAGATGTATTTAGAATGACTCCCAGATTTGACTCTCAGATTATTTCTCCAACCTATAGCTTGTGGTTCTAATAGTCCATTAAGCAGTTCTGCATGAACACAAGTCCAGAAACAACAGCATATTTTCAAAATAGTTATTTTTGTAATATAAACCAGTGAGAGAAATTACTGAAAAACTCCCTCACAATACAAGTAGATTACTTATGACTTCTGGGCATGCAAATTTTAACTGAAGAAGTGTGGCAACAACCTGATTTGAAGTCAAGTATTAAAATGGTTTTATCTAGGCATACAGGTATCATTCCACCTTCAGTGAAATAAGCCATTTATGCAAAGTAGCTTTTGTTTTGCCATGTGACATTTTTTGATCAAATACAACCAGGATCTGTTATGTAAATTCTGGTACCTGCTAATGTCAGGGAATAAATGTGTTGGATTTGCTATTTTAAAAGCACAAGCAGATTATTCTTATTACGGCTCTTTTCATTAGAAAAAGAAAGGGTTCAGGTCAGAGATTCTTAGCTGAAATTATTTTATACCTGTGTTAAGCTTCTAAGATAACCAGGAATCAATAATCTGTGTTCAGAGGACTGGTTAGGACACACCATCAAGCACAGCTAGGGTGGCATCATGATGAGGAAAAGCTGCACACTATCAAAGCATGCCAGCATGCTGCACATCAGACAAATCTCAACCCCCAAATCCAAAAATCCCACACCCCACCAGCACTGCAGACTTACAAGAGAAATGGAAATTGTGAAAAATCTGAAAGGGGTGATTGGGTTTTACAGATTTCTGTGCTTTAGTGGATGCCCATCAATGGTGACCAATTTTGTCCCAGTAACTGGGGTGGAGAGTCTGGGGTGGGATTTTTTTTTCCCTGGTAATTTTTTATGGCACTCTCACTCTTTGCTAATGAAAGCCACAAAGATTAATGCCAAAACATTCCCAAGGCAGCTCTGGTTAGTGGAATTTAGTTTCTGCAAGGAGAGAAGAGGCAATACAGAGGCTTCTGCCTTGGGGTGCTTCTCATACTTCACACTGAGAACAATTCTTCTGGCCCAGAGGCTCTGCTGGTCTTGCACCAGATTGAGGACCATTAGGGGTCAAGTCTGGTTTCCTATCTTGAGACTTTCTTTCTTGGATCCTACTATTAATTTCCAGCTGCAGCCTACACATCTGCTCCTGTAGGTCACTGATCAGGTTCACTACTGACTGAAAACATGGGGGGGAAAAAAAAAAGTAAGAAAAAAAAAAGATGCAAAGAATATATTCCTACAGCTGCAGCACAAAGAACTACATGAAGCACATCAAAGGGAAACTGAAAAAATACAGATTATGTGTTTCCTTTCTGGTAAAGTAGATGTAAATGAGTATAAACCTGGAATATTGTAAAAGCCAAGTTTACATGGAACAGAATCTACATTCCAGACTAACTCATGATTCTGACTCTGAAGCTAAGATCAGAAACCTTTTTTGCAAAGTTTTGCAGTCACATGAGGAATAATTTGGAACAGATTTTATTATGCTGGCTCAGAGGTACACTTTTGCTGAAATGGGACTTGATTGCATTCATTCGCACTTCCAAATCATCTAGTAGGAAGAAACTGCAAAGTGCTCAGCTGGGGCCATAGCCTACCCTTTCATAATTTATACACAGAATTTACTAGCAAAGTAATCTTGTTTCCACATGTAGCACGGGGCAGAAAAATAACTCCATTACCTCTGTCTCTATCTGGGCAGGATCTTGACGTGGAAGAAGAGTTAAGCAACAGATGCAGGAGAAATCAGGAGGATAACAAAAAATAAAAAGTAATTATTTTAAAGCACACCGTTTTTCTGGTCAGCTTCTTGGATTTGTGTGTATCAGTGACACACACACACAAAAACCAGCTTAGAAAGCAACGCAAGGTCAAGTATGAAGATTTATATGGTATTTCACCTCAATTCCCCAACTCTGTAGCAAATAGCACTGAGTATTTTTTCAGGTATCACAAGTTTGAAATGCCTTTCACGTACATTAATAACATAAGTTTTGTGGTTTCTCAATCTGCTCAAGTGGAACAAATTTGAGAAGCTTAATCCATCTTCCAAAGGAGAGAGAAAGATTTCGGTGGACAGAACAACAGATGACATGGCAAATAATTGTTTTATTATTTTCTCATTGGAGTTTCCAACAATCCTCCTGTAACCTCGACTCTGCAGTAGAATCAGGAGCCTTAGAGCTAAGGAACAGCCAGAACAGGCAGTAACAGCATCCACAGTCAACTTAAGGCCTCCACAAAGATTCACCTAACTCATACAAGAGTTGCACACATTTGAGTATTTTCTAGCTCACTGTGCTTAAGATGAAAGTCAGAGAAGTCATTACATGCATTTTACTTCATACACTATGCTCAGTTATGCTCGATCAGGATCACAACGTCTGATGCTCATGCTCTGTCACTCAAGAAACCTTTAACGGACAGCAATGAAGATTAGGTTTGTTTTTTCACCATTCTCTCCACAAACAGGTACCTCCCAGAGCAGCAGCAGCCGGGGATCAGAACTGGCAGGACACACACATCCATCTCCCTCGCTTTCTTTGAAGCACTCGGGCTTGGTCTGTGCTCTTCTTTGGCAAGAGCTCTGTTAACCCACACAAAGTGCTGAGAAGAGCAGCTCCAACAGGATGCACAGAATTCTGAGCACAAACTGGCAGCTGCTCCACTTGTGGTGACATGGGGGAATCCAGAAACACTTCTGCTGCTGCCCTGCAATTCTCTCTTTTGCCTTGCCATTAAAAAAGGGAAAAGGGAAGCACTCTGCATCCGCCAACTCCCCACAAGGCCAGCTTGACAGTGCAGAAATGGCAGAAACCCTTATTCCAGTGGAACTCCAGCTGGTGCCTTCGCAATTGTTCCCAGTTTCAAAGTAGAACAGGCCTTTTTGAGGTTCTTTCACAGCATGAACATTTACTAACACTAACCACAACACCTCGATTCAGATGAGACAGGGCACCAGGCTTCCCAGAGGGAGTCAGTGGCTCATTGACTCAGGTTTCTTTGGAATTGCAAGTAGCTCTGCAATAGATATTTAATTCAGAAGTTACAAGAGCCACAAAATACTTGCCAGCAGCTTACAGCCAAATCCATAGACTTATCCCATGCCACAAGAGGAAGAGTTAGGACACATAGCAAGCCTCTTTTGTCCACTGTCAGGTAGAGGAGAGATCTGGGCAGCCGTAAATCTTCTGACAATGCTGCTTCCTCATACCTTGCTACATTAGGAAAAACACATTTTCAAAGTTTCTGAGGTTTTTCAGGTAAGGGAAAAGCTACACAACCCCCTCCGGTGAGACTCCAGAAACCTTCATAGCATTACCGTGTCAAAAGTAGGACATTATTCCAGACAAAAGGAATTAAAATGACAAAGTCAGGACTGAGCTAGCCCATGTACAAGCAGCTCTTCTCCTGGCCCGTCTGTAATATATATAAATAAAGGCACTTTATATTTAGTATGTGCTTTTGAAGAGCCAGAGACAAGTGGCATACAGTGTGAAATCAATACCTTTGAGAGGAGGTTAGAGATGCTTGATGAACTCCGCGGCTAACTGAAACCAAATCTAAATGACAGCTGCACAAGATAAAGTGAAACCAACCTCACACATTAAAACTTGCTCATGTTTAGAAGGATGTCAATTTGCTTTCTTTCCTCCCAGCCCAACCAGAAAAATAATTCCACAGATAAATTCTAAGTGACTGGAAACAGCTGCTATGAAATAAGCCAGCACAAAATTAGAAGAGAGAGAAAACATGGTTAAGCTGAATGATCCTGCAATGCCACATTTAATTTTAAACTTATTAAGCCCCATTATTATATTTAGAAATAGCAGGGTCAGCCATGAAGTATCATGAACAAGCTGTTTAGAATGGGTTAACTACTGGATGCCAAAACCAAGAGCAAAGTACAGGTTGACTGCTTTTGTCAGAGTGGTTTCTTCACCAGAAAGATGTAGTTGGGCAGTGGAGGCAAAGAGTCCAGGAAAACACTCAAAATATGACCAAGTGTAAGCAGGTGTAGTCTGATAGAGTAAGGAAAATTAACTAATAAATTTCGTTCTAATGTTTGAAATTGTGCCTGTATTGAAAAATCTGTAAAATTTACAGGAAAAAGAGCAGAAATAGGGTTAAAGCATTAGAATTCAACTAAGTATCCAATTTGATTGAAAGCATCTCCTGATAAATGGATTGACGCTTATTCAGGAGAATCTGAAATAAATGCACAAATAACTAAACAAGCAAACAAAAAATGCTGTTTATTTCCCACAGCTTTCCTTACAACACCCATTTTCCTTGCTTTGCACACACAAAGGTTTGCGACTTTCAACATGCCAGAAACCTAATCACATCTTGGGGTAGTTAATAATTCAGCACACACTCAACACAACAATTCTCAGCTTTTCCATCAGATTAGAATCCTTTTCCATCTCAGGAGCATGTCCTATCACTAAGCAATACCACCAAGGCATCCAGGCTGTTAAAAGCTCAACTTTTCCACCCAAGGGGGCAATACACCTCACTGCAGCAGCAGAATTTCACAGCTCACAGGACCAGACCTCCCAGGCACTCAGAAGTCTTGTCCATAAAAATGCACCTAAAATCTTTGCTGCTTTCCAGGAGCTGGCTGTGCATGCCCTGCAATACTTTAGGCATTCTCACCCCTGCATTCCACATGTCATGGGAAACACTTGTGAGCAGGCTGCCATCTGTAGCCACCAGGTGCTGCTCAGACCTGTTCAGACTTTCAGGTAGATTGAGAGTGCTCTGTACACAAGGCACTGGCAATTATGCCTGAAACAGCATGAGAAGGGCCACAGGTGGTAAAAACACCAGCTGGTGCCTCCCCGGCTTGCAAGCTCTGCCAGAAATTGCTCTCTTCATGTTATCGTTGAATCTCTAAAGAAAACTTCAGAGAATAAAGAAGTTGAAAGCAAACACGTCCCAAATGAGCTACGCCAGTGCAGGCCAAGTACAGATGCACAGTTATCACCTATTCCACTAGCAGAGTTATGGAGAGCAAACAGTTAACTAAATGCTGCCTGGATTTCAAATTCTCCTAAGTCAATATGGAACAAAGTTTGGGGGTTGTTTTGTTGTTTTTTTTTTTTTTTTTTTTCAGTCAGCAATGTAGTAATGTCAGACCCAGTAATCCTTTCTTTCCAGGCAGTCCTCTCCTGGTAGCTGGTCCCCTGACAGGATCACCGAGTAGGGCAACACATGGCCATTTGTGTGAATTTCTTCCGCGATTGCTTTCCTTCCCAGATTCCATCTGCTGCTCACCACCACGATATGGAGGTTGCTCAGATGAAGTTCCTGTTTCAAACTTACTTTCTTAACCAATACAGCAAAACCCAGAGCTCCTTTGATGTCCAGAACTGTCCACATCTGAAAGGGAGAGTAAGGGCTGGAATTGCCTCCAGCACAGGGTATTCTTTTGCACTATTTATAAGGCAGCCACAAGGGGGAAGACACATTGGAAGCAGATGCCCTCCCAGTTGCCATAAAGACATTAAAATCCCCAATCTCAGAGTTTGTGGCATCCCTGACACTACTGAGCTGACAGTGTTTTCTGCCATAAAAACGAGGGAGAGCTCTGGAAAGCCTTGCACAGCCATGCCAGTCCAGCTCTCAGGGAAAGGAAAGGGTTAAGACAACACCCACTGCAATAAATGCTTCTGGAAGGGACTCTGCCGTGATGAAAGCCAAACAGCAACCTCTGAAGTATAGTGAGAGAGAGGAAAAGAAACCACATCCCAAAAATGCATAATCATACTCCTCAATGAATTCATAAGATCACTGATAGAGGCTGTGCTGCCAGCATGGAAAATCCTATTCCATGCTGATTTCAGCCCAAAAGCTCAGGTGTGTGACAACACACTGTAGACACGTGATGGAAAAAAATAAAATAACACAAGCTAATGAAAAAGCTCACCTCAGCTTTGTTCTGTTTCTCTTCATATTCACTCTGCTCCTTTTCCATACCAACCAGCTTAATCTTCAGGTCTGAAACTTCAGCCATCAGATCTAATTTCTGAGTCTCAAGCGACGTGCGACTCAGCAGCTCCTGAAAGCAAAGCAGAATATTTTCCCCAGTTATTTACGTGAGCATGGACAGACTGCCGTGTATTTTGTTGGCAGGCCCATATTAAACCCTCAAGTGCTGAAGTTATTTTCATCTAAATGTTCTGTCTTAATCACCAAACCACTGTGTCCCACTCCTTATTTCAAGCAAATGTGTGGCAAAGTAAATCCCTGGGCTAGACATGAAATCAAAACCAATACTGAGGCTGGACAGACACAAACCTACATAATGGTACATTACAAAAGAGCTGGTGTCTTCCTAAAATACTCATCAGCCAAAGTTATGTTTTAGGATTACCTTGTGGGCTTTCTTGTCACACATTATCCAATAAAGGATGTATTACAGAATGAGCACCTTAACCTAAATTGAGTAGCAGAGGCAAGCAAGACCTCTGCAGTCACAGCATTAAAGAGTAACTTATACCATGTAGTACCTGACGGCTTCTGATGGAGGGAACTGCAGCAAATGGAATGTCCTAGCTGGAGCCTAAAAGGTAATGTCTAAGCTAAGAAACACCATAAAGGAGAAACAATCGGTCATGGCTTCTGCTTGTGTGCCCCAAGTTTGTTTTCCAGACTGCAGAGCAGACATGCTTTGGATGGAGTCATATCAGTGTGTCTGGAGAATGGTCAACATCCACATCCACACTGAAATCTTTAATTTTTCAGGAAAGCCAAGGCAAGAACCCAGCCAAAATTTAAACAGAGTGTATTACATACATCAAATGACTCTGTCACCTTTGTTTTCAAAAATAAAAAAGCCCTGTAAGGAGTTAAAGCCTTACTGAAAAATTCATACTTAGTTTTCCAAGCGCCAAATCAATTTTTAACAAAAGAATGTAGGCTTCCAAACGGTTTATGATAATTCACAAATCCCATTAGTGTGTTGATCATATGAATCACACTGAAGAATCACATCAGACTGGGCTTTGAATTACACAGCAGTGATTTAACTGAAGTTGCCATAGTTAACCTGGATCTACGCTGATGATATTGAGGGATCAGAAATGACCAGGTCCAGCAGCCTTTCCTCATCTCTTCCTCTGCCCCAAACTGTACAGGACATTGTAGACCACGGCTTGGAGAAGCCACAAAGGTTATTTCAAAGATTACAGAGTTGAAGTTTATTTCAAAATCTCCTCCACATGTAAATTATTTTAGTCTGGTGGGGAATATTGCACAAATTAAAAATGGTACTGAACTTGCATCTGTATTGCAACACCAATTATCTAAGCCACCCACTGTTCCCTATGCCATGCCCATTTCTGCTGACACTGGCAATGATATTTGTGGATGGATGGGAAAACAAACAGAAATGTGGCCTCATGGTTTCAGCTTTTTCTTTTTTTCTCTTCTCTGAATGAAATAAATCAAGCACTAATCAGGAAGAGATACTGCATTGACTTTTTTTATTGAGAAACTCTAAGAGGCTGTCACTTAATGAAATCCCTGGAGGAGATGCTTTCTACACAGGTGTTTATAAATTACAATTACAAATAACTCCTCTGACTTCCAGAAAAACACTAATTTGCAGGAGTTTCAGAGGGACATCCCGGTCCAGACTGGAACAGGCTCTGCACAGCGGTTAACATAGCAGGTTAAAACAGAGTTAAAAATGAGAACTTTGATATGAAATAAGGCCATTGAACATCAGAAAGAAGAGCAGGATGAGGCAACTCTGGCCCCATGGACAGACTCTCTTCAATCTTGAGTTAAAACAACATTTAGAATTTTTTTTGGACACTGACATGGTGTTCCATGACACGGGAGGAAGATTTCTTAATAAGGCAAGGAGCCACAGCATCCCTCTAGGGATTTTAAACAAAAGATCTATCCTTTGAGTATACCATTTGGCATTACTCCTTATTTTTCCTACAGACCCCTAAATTACCCTTAGTTGTGCAGTGGAGAGCAATCCACACTCACTCCTCTCATCCCAGGTTCAGGAGCTCTGTGTGAATTCGCAAGCACTACCTGGTCCAAGTGAGCATGAAGGCAGCTGTTTGGGTTTCTTTTCCTTTTAATCAGCTCAAATGAAATTTTACAAATTGTTCTGAAGCTGGGAAATCAGATTCTCAGCTGGAGTAAACTGGCATAAACCTCGTGACTTAAAATAGGCAAAACAGCTAACTATCCCTAGTTTGTTTTCAATGGAGCTCCACTGATTCAAAACAGCTGACAATTCCTCTTGCATCCAGAGGACCTAACTTTTGCTTTGAAAGTAAGTGCCATTTAAAGTAAATGTCTCCTCTTGAAATGGGAACATCTGGAAGCAATTATTTTCATCTTCAAGCAGATGCTCACAGTGAACAGCTCATTAAGAATGTGAACCATTTTGTTACAGAGAAATTATAGTGTGTTTCAGCGGTATGATGCAACTTGAATTCAGCCAGAATAAATATGCAATTGTAAGAAAAGAAAATACAGATTTATGTTATTGGTTTGAAAGTAAAAAAACCAAAACAAAACAAAAAAAAAAAACCAAAAAAAACCAACCAAACAAAAAAAAACCCACAACAAAACAAAAAAAACCAAAAACCAAAACAAAAAAAAAACCCGCCCCCCCCAAAAAAACCCAAACAACAACAACAACAAAAAAAACCCCGAACAACAACACCACCACCAAACCAAAACACAAAAAGACAGGCAGAATGGTAATTTAGGTTGCAGCAGCTTTAAAAGGATCTTAGCTGAAAAATAGAACAGATATGGAACATACCCTAGGGAGTCTTCTTTAGAAACAGGATACTTGGTTATAGATTTAACATACACTATACATTATACTATGCAAGTGTAATTTACCTTCTTAAAGTTCTTTTTCTAAGCTCAACTTTTAACTTGTAAAATTGAAGAGGCATGCAGAAGCAATGATATACATGCACCAGACAGATCAAGGAATAGCTAACTATTTCCAAACACAACACACTTCTTAAAACTCACACTGTATTTCTAAAATACTTAATCAACTTTTCCAATATTCCCAGTGAGGCTCTAGCACATGCTGTGTATCTCACACTCACATTTAGTTGTCTTGGAAATATATAATTCTTACAAAAATGTTTATAAAATGTAACCTGACAAAAGTAGCTTGAAAAGAGGACACTACAGTTTTTTAGGCTCTCAGCTGCAAGCACAGAAAATTCCAGGATATTTAGCTCTCTACAAAACAGAAGAAACAATCATGCCATACACTGATTGAGAAACCATAAATAAAATTTAAGTCAAGTGAGGAGGGGAAAAAAAACAACCCCAAAGATCCCATTTTCAGTTGAGCACTCTACAAAACATAACATTTGAAAAAGTCCTCGCTTTTCACCCTTATTAAAAGCCTTGAAAGAGACAGACAGACCAAACCACCTACCTGAGAAGCAAAATCCAGCCAGAAGCACCCCTAATGAGGACTGCACTTCTCGAGTGCTGTGTGTCAGCTGTGGCAGAAATAAGATATTTGCTTAGCTGGAAACACAGCTGAGAACGATGAAATGGTGCAAGGCAGTAGCAGGCAGGGAATTACAGCCCTCCAGTTCATCATTTGCCCATTACATGGTTAAGGCAGGGAAAGGACAGAGCTTCCCACAGCCCTGCCAACTTGACCAGCCCTTGGATCTGCCTGAGGAGCAGATTCCTGCCCATGTTAACTGCAAAAGAGCAGAGCAGTGGAACGCTCACCTGGAGAGATAACGCTGCACAGCTTGAGAGCACACTCTGGAAACCTTAGAGCTCAACCAGAGCAGTGCAGAGCACACTTCAAAATCTGAAACACTAAGCCAGCTGCTGGCAAGAAGCTTCTGCATGCTATAAACAAGTGCTGAAATTCATCTAAGATCAGATAACTCAGGCAACTCAAAGTTGAAGGAATGGTCTTTGCCAGCCAGCAAAGTTCCTGAGGAGCAAACAGATACACAGCAGATTTATGCCCTGCAACCACGACAGGATTCTGGCACCCCTGAGCATGACACAACTGCAAAACCAGAGCAGGTACACGCTGAACAGTGTTGAATTCAAGTTCCTACTCTGATATAGCTCCTCTCTGCATTCTTTTAGTCCAGTTTTGTAAAAGGTTCTCTACTGGCTGGCACGCCTTCCTGAGGCCCTTGCACCCAGAGAGAAGTGGGCCATAAACTGACATGAGAGCAGAGATCTACTCCCAAACATTTCAGTTTTTATGTGTATTTCTTTAAGACACAAAGAACCCTGAAACCAAGTCCTTCATACTAATCAAGAGAATTCACTTGATTAAAGACACAATTGTGTTCACACAAGACAATCCAACAAGAGTCCCCTAGATTGTGCCAGAAATTATTTGGAAGGCACAAAGACACGGTCAGACCACATCTAGGATTTGGTTCAGGTCAGGTACAGGAAAGACCCTGCCACCCAGGCCAGAATAGGCCTTGACAAAGCCAACTGCTGTCCCTCATGCCAGAGAGCTTCAATGGAAATTACTATCTGTTAAAAAGATAAAATGCAGCTCTGGAATAGCAAAGGGGTATCAAACTAGAATTACTCACGGTAATTACCAAGAAATGCACATAAGTGTGGAGGTGAAAGTTGTATGTGCAGAAGATTCACTTTTCAGATGGACATGACACAGCTGTCAAGCCTGACAGCACAGATTGCACAGCACTAATGTGTTTACATCAGGCATGGCTGGTACTCTGTTATGGGACAGTTTAGGCAACTTTATAGAGCAGAAATCACTTCTGCTCTCCAATTCTACAGCACATTGATAGGAGGCTCCAAGACCCTCTTTCCTCTCAAAAAAAAAAAAAAAATCTTTCTTAAAATTGACGGGAAGAATGTACTTAGTGATACCACAAAGTAACTTAGAACAAGACAGAGGCACACATCATTGGTGTCTAAAATTGGCTGTAACTTTACATTGATATGCTGGAAAAGGACTGTCACAGCATAAATTGTTTTCCTAGGATAATTCTAGGAGGTTTTTTTTAAATTTTACTTCTAGCCATCTCCATTTAGGGGGAAGGGGAGGTAGCTATTCACACAGGCCAGCCTTTCCATATCCTTTACACATTCAATAGCAGGTCAGACACCTCACTGCAAGGTTATTCCATGAGATTAAGCATGTGTCATGTTCCAGAAAATTTGCTGTTACCATTTACTCTGAAGGATGGCCTTGTTTCTTGGCCCAAACCTGAATTATACTTCAGGATGGAATTAAAGTTTCGCCATTGACTTTCATGAGCTTTGAAAAGGCATGCTTCACGTTTTTGAAGGAAGAAAATGCAGGCACCTTCAAGGTGGAAAAATACTTTTCTTCATGACAATCTGTGTTGGAAAAAGCGTCCTTACAGAAGTAAAATGTTTTTTTGATGCCATAAGCCTACCATTATTTGTAAATGCACACCAGGGCATCTCTGTGTCTCTCACACAGGATCCTCTCACTGCTCAAATGCTGCTGAGCTGTATTTCCCTTGGCTGTGCTTCCATATACAGTGAGATCAAAGCACATCTCTCCACTGCCCTTCTGCCATAGCTGGACCTTTCCTGTGAGCTGTTTGACTCAGCCATCACAAAAACGGCCCCTTCCTTTACAGGCCAGGCTGGTTTTCTCCCAGTCATTGAGGTTGGCTGAGCATGACAGTCTCGAATCAGCTGCAGAAGCAACATGGTCAGGAGAGGGAGAAGGATGAAAAGCAGAATGAGGCCTTCTCTGTTGCTGTTACTCCACATTCAAGATGCCCACTCAAAATGCTGAACAGCCACTTTAAGTTATTTGTATAACTTTTATTACAGTTAATGTTTCAGAAGTGGTTCTGTGATCGCTTTGTAGCAGGGTTCAAAACAACTGTGCATAAATCATAAGCCAGAAGGATTTTTTGCCAGTAACCCCACCCTGACAAGTCTCTGCTAGCATAGATTCAGTAAAAACTACTTCGCAGGGTAGCATTAGATATCCTTTCTTCTGTGTAACATTAGGTTATCCTAAAGTTTATGATTTTTTAAATATTGAAGCATTTTTTGCACAGAATTATTATGAGTCACTCTTCTTATAGTTCTTGAAATTAGAAAGAGAGGGCTTTATCTTTATGGTTCCATTCTCCACTTAGAGGAAGCAGCTGACTTAAGTTCACAAAGGCAAAAATCAGTGGAGTTCAACATATTGTAAATAAAGAAGGAGAGCTGTGAAATAAACCTGAATTTACCCTACATCCCCTCCTAAGAGGGTAACAGAAGTCATTCTGAAAAGCGGGACACCAGCAGCAGCTGCTGGATGAGAAGATCTGAACCCAAATCTCCCCAAAACCTGACTGATCCATCTGTTGAAACCCCTGAAGCCACACACTCACTCTACTTTTGACAAATTATCTGCAGGAAAGCCCATTGGCCACATATCTTACATGAAAGTAAAAATCACCACATGATCAGGTCATTCTCCTCTGCCCAAAACTCAACTCATCCCCCATAGGGGATCATCTTTTCAACAAGATGAATTGAGAAGAGAACCTTCCAAAGAAACGATATTAAATAGGATCCTCTGCTGAGACAATAAATGTTCAAGTTCTCTGCTGACAGATCTAACTTGGGTTTCCCAAATCCTACTGTCTACTGGCAGAAACAACAACTATAGCTGCTCAAAATTATCCCAAAATTTAGATTTAAGGCTTATTTTAGACATATCTGGAGATTCTCTGATGTCTTGAGCTTTGGTACAGCCTTTTGTAGCTTATCGCTTTAGGATCAGCTTTGTAAGCAATTCGTGCATGTGCCAGACGAGCAGATGCAAACATTTTCACTGAAGTGGCTATGTTCATACAACATTATATTCTATTTTCAGATGCCTCAGTGTTCTGGTAAATAAGGCTTTAAGTTCACAGTTTTCCTCAGAAGACTATCCGGGCAAAAAATTTAAGCCAGAGAAAGAATAAACAGTTTTAACAGAAGCCACAGAACAACTATGTAGCTTTAGATTGCAACATGAAGCTTCTGTGCGCTGCTGTGAATGCCTTCCTGGAGCCTGAAAACAAATCTTCACAACTTCAATAATCCCTGTTCTTTGAGTTTAACCTCAGATCTCACTGGAAAACTACATGCACTCACTGTTTGCATTTTTAAAGACATTCCTTCAGAATACATACAACCTTTCCCAGCTGGAAGTGTTTTGGACCGTGTGAGATAGAAGGGTTTTTTGCAAGACCTTCTGAGAACTGTAATTTAAAATGTCTAGGGTACAATTTTATCTTATAGGAACTGCTGCTGTTCACATACATATGCACAAGGATTCTTACAGTAATTTCAAGTTTGGATCAGTTCATAAAGAGGCTTGTGTATCTCACATGGACTAAAACAGCAAATATATAACACAAAATATTTGTATGGAGAGAGGAACTAAGTTCATCAAGAACAGTATCTATCCTAAAAATTTCCGGCATAGACTTTTCAGGCTTATTTACAGTTTCAAATCTATTTTGGTAACTATGTACTGCATTAACAGTGGACAATCTGCATTTGTAACAACAGAAAATAGCACACGGAAAGAACTTTGGCATCCAGAGACCTGCAAGGTCTGTAAGGTTTTTAATTTATCATTTGCTCTGCTCCCTCACTATAGAACATGAAAGAACAAAAATTGAATCACATGGTCTGAAACTGTTGATTGAAATAAAGAAAGAATGTCTTTATATATTAATTGTCTCATATCAAATTAAGGGGAAAGCTCCAAAATTAAGCAAAAACTGTTCTAGAATAGAACTTCATACAGTAATGAATTTCAATTCGCTGCTTGTTCACCTTCAAAGCCATAGGAAAACTGAAGGCTTTTAAGTAAAACTTCTTAATTCTATAACTCCTACATGTATTACATACATTTAACCTGTCTAACCAGTTACTCAGCCATGTCCAAATAAGCACAGCTCAAATAAGACACAATAGTTTCATTTTACATGCTGCCACGTACAGCATTATGCAACCAGCCAGTAAAACTTTTCTGCAACAGGAAAACAAAGAAACATTTATTGGGGTGGGGGGGGGGGAGTGCAAAGCAGGAGAACAATAAAAGAAGTCTTTTTTTTCCCCTCTGTTTTATCCTGCTGCCAAAGGCAGTCACATATGCAGACAAGCTGACCATGTGTGCTCACCCCACTGCTGGAGAAGGTCATGCAGGAAGCTCTGTAATCCAGATTTTTACCTGTTGGAGCATTTCTTCTGTAGCATTCAGCTTCAACTGATGCCCCTCAAGACAGATTTCTAGGTCCCGGATTTTCTCTCCTTGAGCTTCCACCTGGTCTGTGAGAACACTCACCTGTAATTTGAGAGAAGCACAGTGCTATTGAACTGACTGTAAATAAGTTTCAATTACCTTACGCATATAACATCCAAATGCACGTTTTGACAAAAAAATTCCCTTTTAAAGCCCTCAATGCTTTAATATTCTTGTGCACTGCAGTAACCTGCTCTACCAAGACAGACAGTTTTGCAGTCTTAGCTCTATTTTGCTCCAACCCCGCCCTCTCATCTCCCCTCCCCTGAAACTGTTTTGTTCTGATATATAAAAGAAAAGGCATTTCAAGAAGTGGTGGAATGCTACACCTATAGGTAGCCGGGGTCCCTTCACGCAAAAGTCTGGAAAATTGGAAAGGAGCAAGCAAGAACAGAGGCTACTGGAAATATTTTATGCGGTTTTGGAGCATGCATCGCCATTTCGGGTTCTGTTGGCATTTCACTCTCTAAAACAGATAAGTAGGAAAACTGCTCATTCCCAACCCAACCAACCACTTTACTTCTTACAAGAACAAAGCTTTGCTGATAGTTCACTTATCAATAAAGATTTCTGAAGCTATAAAGAATGCAATGAGTAAAAGGCAAGTTTTAGCTGTGGCAAAGTTCTATTCCAACAAGAATTCCCAGGCTTTGGCAAGCCAAAACATGAAAGCAAAAGCAGGGAAATACAGACAATGAACCCCAGGAAAAGAACCAATAAGCAGTGCTGGTAAAGAACTGTGGGAATGGTGCTACAGAGAAATGAGTGTGCAAGAAAAAAATCCCAGCAGCTGAACCCAAATCTTGCAAAGCAGAAAAAACTGCACCCACGATAACATGACAAAGATATGGAAAAAACCCCAGTGATAATTCTTATGTTAAGAGGAACATACACTCACTTGTATAAAAGCTTTGATTATTCTAGAAAAAGACAATCTAAAACAAACAAACAAAGGAGCCTAAGGTGTTCAAACTCCATTTTGAAATAAATGCATTAAAAAACATATATGCTCTCACATCCAACCCTGCAATCTTTTTAATAGAACAAAATAAAACTGTACAGAATGTGGAAGTGAAACTTTTAAGATATAATTCACCACGCAGCATGTCTAAAACCCAATGAACAATTGAGCTCACTTCAGGGAAGCTGCAGAGGGAGAGATCTCTATTTCTTTTACCTGCAGACATAATGACAAGCATGCCCAGGAAAGAATCACAGAGAAAAAGAGGGGAAAGGGAAAAAGATTTTTTTTTTCCCATTAAAGTAGTTGGCTATAGGTTAGAGTACAGCTGGACGCAGGATGAGAGGTGATAGGAAGGAGTGGGTGGAGGCTGATGGCAGGGGGACACATCCAAGCTGTGGCAAGAGAATTTCCTGCAAGGAAAGCTGTTGCTCGTCTGCTTTCTTTTGATCCCTTGAAATGAGGGATGGTACACAAAAAAACCCCATGTGAGGTCAGAAGGCATGAAGAAAAAAACTGAATTATCTCCTTCAGTGTAAGTTCCAGAGAAAGAAAACCAGCTTTATTTAGAGCATCAGGCTAGGCTTAAATACCATTGCAACCTGGAGGGAAGGAAAACTCTGGATGTTAAATGGGACCTGCAAAGGAATTTAGTGAAAACTTAGCAGCTTTAGAAGCATGCGTTGGGCGTTCCAGCAGCTGCGCTGACAGGCACTTCAGCCGCTTGGAGCTCATATTTTCCCCATATTGTCCAGGATCACATCTGCCAGAGTCTTCAAGGAACCCATAGGCAGCACCAAGAACAAAATCCCAGGTTATGCTACACTGAGAATTCCATCTTGCCTTAGGAGTGCAACACCTGCAAGACTCAGCCTGTAGGTAATATATTGTCTGTAAAAGTGAAGGGTATTAAGCACTTCACTAAAAATCGAGTGTTAGAAAGGTTTAAAAGTCTGAGGCAAGACTGGAGTGCTCCCAGCCCCACATTCCCTCCAGACTGCAGCTATGGGCCAGTCACTGGTGCAATCCAGCATGAGCCTCAGGATAGAGGTGCTCATTCCTTTCTCATCCTTCCTGCCAAAGGGCACGCCCAGCAGCCAGGTCTGCACCAGCAGAGTCCCTCAGGCCATGGGACCTCAGTTTGGGGCTTGCCTGTGCTCCTCAGATTTGACTGCCTGGACAGAAGCACTGGTGTAAACAAGGTCCTAAACCAAGCTCCACCTTGACAGCTTTTGTTGTTGATGTTCATCTTCCAGACTGAGGTCTTAGGCTACCTTATTTGCCTGGGGTTTTTCCAATTCCACAGTGATGCTGGGCAGTGGGAAAGGAAAATGCATAAATACTGACTAAGTCTTTGATGATGGGTGGAAGCGACAGGAGTAAAATGCAAGAGACACATTTTCTAGTTCTGGTTTTCCTCTATTCCTTCTAAAAAAACCTCCGGGCGGATCCCGAAAGGTGTCACAAACCCGTGTTTCGTGCATTTGGCTGGCTGCATTCCTGGGTACCTGTTTGTGTGGATAAAGAAATAGTGACAACGTGCAGGCCAAAGAGAGGAAAATGACAGGACTTGACAGATAAATGTGAGGAACAAAGGAGACACCCAGAGCCAAAGCCAGGTGAGCCAGTTCCACCCTCAGCTCCAGAGGGAGCTCCTGGATTTGGCCACTTAATTGTCTCCCCACTCATGAGTTGCTCGTGCATGCAAGGCATGACCGTACAGTGTAAAAAGCTGTTTTCTATTACTAGTAGAATCAAATTTTTAGCGTTAACAACCACTTAATTAAAGATGTTCTAATAAATATCAGTTGTAAAGGGAATTTATAGCGCACACTTAAATTCCAACCAGAAGATTTTTTTCAGTCAGGTGAGTTTTTTCCAAAATTTGGAAATAGCAATTTAGTTTAACAGTAATGGGGAAAAAACAAAAAACAAACAAAAAAAAGCCCACCAACCAAGCCAAAGCTTGTGTCTCAAAACATTTATTGTTTATTCAACAACAGCAGTGAGCCTTCTGCTCAGTAAATGAACACAAGTGTGAGCAGAACATACAGGATAAGACATGTTTACAGAAACTTGTGACTGAGAGCAGTGAGAACACCTACCCAACACACTTCAGTTTTGTTTGATATAAACATATGTGCTTATAATATGCATTTGAAAGCATCAAGGGAAAGGATATGCAAAGACTATTTAAATAATCTCTGGCTTCAGTTTTTAAAAAGCGTGGAATGTACAGTTTATTACTAGCAAAAATACAGAGAAAAAAGTAATTTTTTTAGATTGTGCAACACGTGTTTTCTCCAGTAGAAGAATTTACATGGGACATGGGATCTGTTTGAAAAAGGCTTGGTAAACTGAGAAACAGGAAACCTGGAAGTGTCTAGGCATGCATTTTACTGTCAAATTTTCTCTATCCCTGTTTTCCCTCCCTTGAGCTTTTCGATGATGTAAACAATTTTGGTACAGTGTATAAACAGGAAAAGCTTTTACTACTGTCACACCCCTCTCCTCTACCAGGTTACCCCACCACAAAACCATTTAGAGAAATTATACAGATAACAAATTAATTCCTGGTTAAATATCAGTTACATTTGGCAACCTGCTAGCATTATTTAACAGAAAATACTCTGCCACTTCAGCTTTTTGCACTGAATATCAACTATGCAGACAATATTCTCTCTTTTGGACATACCTGCAGGATGAGCGACTCTTTATCACCTTCTAATCGTGCCAACCTTTCTTGATAAGTTTCATTATTGGATGGATGATGGTTCACCTGTGACTGGAGGAAAAAATGCTGTGAGAATTTTTACAGTTAAAGTTTCAAGCAATAGTTAATAAAAGTTTTGTATATTAAGCAGTTTTTGCAAGACAAAAAAAAAAAGGGAAAAAAGTGTGTATAAACCAGAACTGTTACATTAAAAATGTACATCGGCCTCCAGAGTCTTTTGCCAAAGTCAGTGAATCTTGTATTTACTTTCAAGTGGTAAAAATTGCTATAGGCATATTATTCCTAGAAGTCACTGAAAGAAAATGAGAAGTTTTTTGCCAGCAATTAAAAATTTATTTAGATGATCAAATTCCCATCAGGAGCTACCCTAGCCACCCAATCACTTATGGATTTCTTAATGGCTCTAGGGAGCAAAAGCTTCTACAACATGGCCTGTCCTTAACTATTATGCCCCATTTCCTATGAATTTTAATACCTCATATAGAAATATCACAAATAAAAATAAATCTGCAGATTTATTTAAGTTTAGAAGAGTCTCCTAGGTTCATCCTGCACACTGAAACACTGTGGGAATGGAGCTGTTTGATCAGAGCATGAGGAGTAAGATGAGCCCTCAGAGGCTGATTTCCCAGCTCCACTGAAGGCACTGCATTTCTGCCAGGGAACACAACACTCAGCCTGGCTTTGCAGTCAGCACAGGAATCCAAGGAGCTCCCTTCAGCTGCAGCTGACTACTCATTTATAGTTACTTGCACAATGGCACCAATAGAACTATAATCCTCCTCCCCAGCTGCCTTTTCTTTTTCAACTGAACATTTGTGAACAGATCTTATATATAATTTTTTTTAATTAAATATATTTATGGCTTCTTGATCTATATTGAGGCCTACGGGCCAAAACGTAAAACAGATGCTGACAACAGATGTGGTGCCAATCCACTCAATTCACTCAAATCAAGAAATCAAATTTTTATCCAATCAAAAGACACTTTTCAAGCCATAAATTGCTGAACTAGATCTAAGTGTGGCACCTTTATAAGCTGAGAGAAACCGGGCACCCTTGCCTCTGATTATTTTGAAAGAAATTGAGAGAATCAGAATGGCACCAACAAACAGGGCTGAAAGATGTCTGGAGAGATCATCTGGTTCCCCACTGCCTCCTAGGGCCAGTGATTATTTGCAGTATTCTTGTTTGGTCTTCTCCTAAAGACCTCTAGAGATGGAATTCACAGCTTCTCCATCTACTTCTTACCTACCTGTCATTAGAGCATTTTTCCTAACACGTAATCAGAATCATCTCTTCATGGTTATCATACCACCATAAACTAAAAAATACCTCCTTCCATTCACTTCAAAGATTTTTTACATATTTGAAGATTATCTCTACATCTCTAATTAGCAGGTCCCTCTGCATGCTGTGAAAGAAAAGATTAATTATTCTGTCTTCTCAGAGGTTAATTTTTCACAATTTGTTTTGTTGCTCTCTTTTGGTTCCTCTTCAGCAGCTATTTCCCAACTTCTTTTAAAATTAAGTGCCTAAGAGGAAACACAGGACACTGCAGCTGAAACTGGATTGAGTGGTAAAACCTTTTCACAGACTCTTGGGCCATATTTCTTTCCATATTAAACATATAGTAAAATTCATATATTCTCAGCCTAGGACTCATAACTTCCAGATTCTTTTAAAATGCTTTTATTTAGCTGCCAGCCTGTTCTTCATTCTGCTTTTACTCTTTGTTTCTGCTTAAATGTATAACTTGGAGCAAGTCTGCACTGACTTACATTCTATTATTTATAATCTTTTGCTATGCATCTGGCTGTTATGTTTTAATCGTGTCCTTTAGCATAGCTGCAAGGCCCTTAACTAGAATCACCTCTAAATTCAATAATTTTGGTCTTTTGTCCCTGTTTAAGGGGACAACAGGAACACTGAGAACAGAATGTGCAGGTGCTCACTCCACGCCTCACTTACCAGCATTCATCATCAAAAGATGAACATGTTAACTCTGCTCAAAATAAACTTTTTTTCACAAGTTTTTGACCAGTTCATAATAAGTAAACTAAGGTTCAAGACCTCACAGAAACGGCTCTAAATACGCAGGTGTGAGGTCAGCCAGAAAGGCCTCAGATAAGCACATGAAAATACAGCAGACAGAAAAATTACTTGCTAAATGAAAGCGTCTGATTGATGCACAGCAGTTGTTTGAGACCTGGTAATTCTTTTGGCACGTCTAAAGACAAAAATCAAACAGTGTAACATGAATCAAGGCCATCTGTGGATGGTTGGAGTGCATTCTGCAGTTGTGAGAGCCAGGACTAAGAAGAAACTGAGCAACATGTCACATGTACAGGCAGCAATTCAATACAGGACCAACAGCACAGAAGACACGAGTACATAGACGATTCCAGTCACTCTAAGAGCTCACAAACAATAAATAAACACTGGCCATGTGGTTACACAGGTCTAAAAGGCTGACTCCGTGGGATTTCCTACAAAGCTCTTATTCCAGAAGATCCAGCATTGAAGACTAAAAATGGTTACCCGGGCTCAACAAATTATAAGCCGAATATGTTAACTACGCCTCTTACAATGAAAGAATGAGAGGGATTGCACAAAACACATAAAGTTTATGATAAAGCATAATAATGAAGGAGAAGGGAGGACATGCTAAGGCAAGGTAGCTGAAAACGTGCTGATGGCAGTACCACTGCAGATAAAAAATCAACAGCGCACCACAAATACCTTGCCTACAGGAATCATAGAATTCTTAAGACCGGAAAAGAGCTTTAAGATCATCGAGTCCAAGCAGCACTACCACCACTTTTGCCATTAAACCATGTCTTCAAGTACCACATCTACACATTTTTTGAACTCTTCCAGGAATGGTGCCTCCACCATTTCCCTGGACAGTCTGTTCCTGTGTTTTATAACCCTTTCTGTGATGAAATTTTTCCTAACATCCAATCTAAACCTCTCATGGCACAACTTTGGCCATTTCTCTTGCCCTGTCACTGTTTCCTGTGAGAAGAGGCTGATCCCCACCTGGCCCCCACTCCTGCCAGGCAGTTCCAGAGAGTGATGAGGTCTCCCCTGAGCCTCCTTTTCTCCAGACTGAACACCCCCAGCTCCCTCAGGTGCTCCTCAAAGGACTCTCCAGACCCTCCCAGCTCCCATTTCTCTTCTCTGGACTTGCTCCAGCCCCTCAATGTCCTTCCTGAACTGAGGGCCCAGAACTGGACAAAATGCTCAAGGCGTGGCCTCCTAAGTGCCCAGGATGGGGGACAGCTGCTGCCCTGGTCCTGCTGGCCACACTCTTGCCAATACAGAAACGTTGGTCAGTTGATGTTCTCCTCGTGTGTGCCTCTTTCAGCACCAAGAGTCTCCAACACAGTTAATTTCAATCCAAACCCCATCAACTTCTGAAGTTGGTCAGCATGCTGTGACTCCGAGATTTGTCATAAACACCATGGATCTCACCTTGGGATGTGGAATGGGGAGAAGCTGGGAAAAGAAACCTGGCAGTCAGTTAAAGTGGTGATTTGTGAGCTTTTTCAACAAGTCATGCACCTCTTCGAGGAGACAGATTATGTCAAAACCCTCCTCCCTTCCTTAGCCACATGAATCACCTTCAGCTCCACTAATAATTGAACAGGATGCCCATGGCAACGATAATACTTGCATTAATGGGGAAGATAAAAGACATGCTTGATGCATTGCCTTTTGTTGTAGTTTAGAAGCTGAAAACAAGGAGTATTGCCAGCAGAATCCAGCCAGTCAGCTTTACCACCAACTACCAGCAGCACTGAGACCTCAGTATTGCATTCCAACACAAGAAAACGTACACTACAGACCCATTCCAGCCTATTTGAGTTGACAATATTTAGAAGTGTATGGCCTTTCTACATCTATAGTACTCTTTTTGGTCACTAGAATTATGCTCTGAGTCACAAGGAGTTGTATTGTGATGAGTGAAGACTGAGCAGCTTACACAGTAAACATTTTTATTTGCATCTGGCTATGGATGCCATACAAATTTAATCTCTCGACATGTTAGTGCTATCTCAGATACACACCCATCTCAATATATGTGCACTCTCTCAGTTACCTGAGAAGAGGAGGAGAAGGCTGGAACATGATTTCTGGATCTATAATGCTTGCCTTTCATCTGAAGGCAATTAGTAAATCAACAGCAGGATTTTTTATTTGCCATTGTTACTGCTTGCTTAAATGAAAGTGGTAGTCACTTGGAAAAAGCTGACAGTGCATAGTCTGAAACTAAGCAAAGACAGAGCTAGGTAAATTTTGGTAGTTCTGAAACCAAATGAATTTTAAACAAATATTTTTATTATATCCGGATAATTTTTCTGAAAACTAATGCTCTTTTTTTTTTTTTTTTTGCCCCAGACAGTTACATGTCTTAAGAGAAAATATCCTTACAGAAATTATAAGATTCACCTTCAACATCTTGAATTTAATGGCTACATCATGGGTTTGATCACTCCACCTCTTGCTAGTGCAGGTTAAGAATCTCATCCAGAAAAAAAGGCAGGTGTAAAACCAATGCACACCAATTTCAGTGGGGCCAGCCATCAGCTCTGTGCTGTACTGTTTGCAGTGAATATTAAAATTTCTATTAATCATTTTTGGCTGTAACTACATGTCTATGTACCAAAACGTGGGTTGTACTGTTTTTATTTGGAATGGTGCCATCCAATTAAGAGTGGGTAGAAAGGTAAGAATAAAGCAACAGGGTGACACAAAATTGTATGCGAAACCTCTAACCCAAATCCTTTGGGAGAACAAAATAATATTTGTTAAAAACTAGACACTTTCTCCCTTAATTTGCAAGAGAAACTTTTATCATATCTACACTCAGGCCCTGTAAAAGAACTCAATATTAATTACACGCACATCATTTCCCCCAAACTGCCCACCACAGCTTTATGACTGTGCCGCCGGCCAAGCTGTGAATTTAAAAGCGCAGTGTTCATACACAAGGAATTTTCCATATCCTCCCTCCTTGGCTCTGTCCACAAGCTCTCAGGTCTTGCTGCCCACTTTGTCCATTCCTCTGGCCATTCTTGGCCCAGCATTTCCACAGATCATGTTGGCACCAATAAAGACCAGTGGAAAAAATTGAAGTGTGGTGACAGATACTTTCAGTTTGATCTAAATAGTACTTTTCCCCCTGCTGCTGTTGCAAGGTGCCACTGTACACATTATGTTACAAGGCTTCTGCTTAAAACCAGACCCTCCATTCTGAGCATCTGAAAATAGCAGCTGTATCTGATGTTTTGCCTGCCTGGATCTCATGATTTTTGTTTTTGTTTGCTGCCCTAACCCAGTCCAAGCCACAGATACCACACAAATCCAGCCTAGCCAACCCATGCAACATCAAAACCCATCTGGGTCTCTGAAATGATTTCTGCTAATGATGAAATTTGAGCCAGCTCTAGCATACTTCACCAAGGCTTTATGGAAGTCTGTTGCAGTTATTCTCTGCAAAAATGCCATGTGTTACTCTGAAAACAACTCATAATTTTATTATCAAGCCAAAGAGCAACAGTTTACGATTGCAGGAACTGAAATCTTTATGTGCTGTAACAGTCAGTGCCAGACACGAGACACTGGGATTCTTGGATGGGAGAACTGAACAAGCAACTTCGATTGTTGCAACTTTTTTGGTTTCTAAATCACTTCTCAAAGGAATCTGGGAGCAGACTGCTTAAGTTTTCCTGGGAACCATACAAGACCACCTTCTGTCCTCTTCCCTTCCCCCACATGCTCACCCCTTTAAAGAGCTTGCAAGGAAAAGCAGCAGCATTGATGTTCTCCTTTATGTACCTGACATAAAGGGAATTATATGCAATGATACCAGAAGCATTATTAACTCCTGTAAAATCTTGTGCTACATTTGAACACCTTATCCCTGCTGAACACAGCCCACAAGCTGATGGCAGCAGACCTAATTAACCTGTTTGTTAGCAAACCTGCCTTTGCAGAAATTAAATTTCTGGAAGCAGGAGTGGCATCCATTACCTCATTTATAGAGAAAATTAATATGTGAGACTAAATATACTTTTGAAAAGAGCTAATTAGCTTTTACTGCACTTCTGGTTGCCCCTTCACTATCTGCTCACTTTCCATTCAATCCCCTCCACAGACACACTCCAGAAATGTGAAAGTTTCCAAAATATTTGATAAATTAACTTCAGGATTCTCAATCTCTTATTAAAGATTGACACATAATTAATATTTTACACTTATTCAAGAAACTACCTAAAGTAAGTGTTCCTAATCACATTTCACATTAGAACTGAGAGATATTTTGTGTTTATACAGCTAGTAAAAACCCAAGAGAGCATTTGCATACGTATTCATATGTGTATACGTATAGACAGGCAAGAATTTGCTGGAAAAGCACACACAGGTCAAAACAGACTTTAAAAGAATAAGGAGAGAATGTGCTTCTTTCATGACATGCAATTAAATCCATATTCTAATTTAAAAAACAGCCTATTCTAAGGGATCTAGTCAGATCCCATTCAAGGATTTTTATAACACCAAAAAATAAATACTCAAACATAAAATCTAAAAGCTGAGAAAAACAAAGCTATTTTTTCAGGGTGATGAGAAAACTGCACAAACCTGCCTTAAAAAAAAAAAAAAAGGGGAAACAAAAACAATTTCATGCAGTTGATCCACATCTGGGCAGTTCATCAACAAAATTAACAGACCTGCCTTTAAAAAAAAAAAAACCCATATCTTTTTAGCAGAGTAACAGACACAGAAGAAAAGCAGCACCATTTTTACCCGAGACAAAGGCATCCCGAAAGGTCTCATACTGTTACCCTGATGAAGAATCACTTAAGTGAAGAGCTGATGCAGAAAACTTCTCCCTTTAAAGCACAACATGGTAAACAAGAGCCTCTCCTTTCTTTTGCTATATGTTACCATGCAGGATTTGTTTTGTTGCACTGCAATCCCCAGAAGGCACAAGCACTTGCCAGAATCTATTGCCATTTGCTCAAAGTTCGATCCTAGAGTTTCATTTTTAAAGACAAAGACAGCTGATTTTCTCCCCCCTCCCTAAGCCTCCTCCTCCTCCTCCACCAAGGCACGTCTTTAATTCACTTCTCATGAAGAAACTCACACTATTTAATGTCTGAAGTACTGAATGAGTTTCCTTCCGGAAAGTAAAGAATTCTCCCTAAGATTTTGCTAAATGTGCATTTAGAAAGAGAAAACAAAGCCTAGCAAATCACTTACCCTCTTTAGCCACGTGAAGTGCTTATAAATATCAATCTCACCATCCATGCTTTGGGCCCATCTCCGCAGTCACATTCCCAGGGTTAAAAAAAACTTTTGGAAGCAAGCGCTCTGCTTTGTTCTGCAGGATGTAGCTGTGATTTCTTCTCCTTTCAACCCTTGACTTCTGAAATCTTCAGTGCCTGGTCATATTTTTTGCTGAATCCCCTGCCTCTGTCCCACAGTCTTATCCCAAAGGCTTCTCGCAGATGTATATATAACACACAACAGTATAAACTTCAGGCTCCCCCCAAACATCTGGTTTTTTTAAACAGCAGATCGGTTAGCAGCAAGAACAATGCAACCCTAAAAACATTGAAAAGATAACTTGCTAAATGATCTTTAAAAAAGGATCTTTCAAGAACAGCATAAATCTGCAGGAACTGTTCCCCTTTAATGCTGAATAACAAGCTAAAAATTATTAAGCTGTCACTGAGAAACTATTCTCAAGTAATGCTTTCTCCGGCTTTCTGTTTCAAGAGTGGCTGGAACTCATTACCAAAGACCCCCTATTTCCTGTCTCTGTTCTACTCCCTGTTTATCGTAACACTACTCAGCCCTCTCAATTTATTTCAGGCTCAGACGAAACCTAAAAATAAGTTCTGCTCTTTGAATTACTTGCCTGTCCTCTCAAAAGACATTATAAAAAGGGAGGAATTCAAGGATGATCCTGTGAATAAGATAATGATACCATAAATTGCCCTATTGCCAAAGAGGCGATTTTCCAGCCCAACAGAAGATGATGATACCCTTCCAAGATATTTGTCTGCTCCTGCTGAAGCTGAAATCTCACAGCATGACAGCTTTTCAAACTTGCAACACCAAGATAAACGTGTGTGCAACGCAATGCTCTGGCAAGAAGGGAAATTTAAAGTGTTGCCTGTTATTGCGGTGTCCTCTAGTGCCTCCACACAGCATTCATCTGAACTTCTAACTTTTCCCAATAAACTCCAGTTTCCAGGGTTGTTTCTCCCCCTAGTTCAGAGTGGCTTTGACCTTAAACCGGGCAGCTGATTGTTACACACACGGACAACTGCTTGGGCAATGCCTCTCCAGACCCCAAAGCAGCTGCCCCCATGGAATCTCCTCACTGCTTTCAGATCCTACAGCCAGGCTAACCCCTGGGCTTAGGGGGCAGTAAACCAGCACTTTGGAAGAGCCAGTGTCAAAGCTGCCCGTGGTGCTAACGTTACACACAAAGGACTCAAAGTCTGAAGCTGTATAAAGCCTTTCCTACAGGGACCTGCCTCACTCAGGCACCTACCCACACTCCAGACTGGGCAAGTCACAGGTATCTGACAAAATTTTTTCAGGGGAATGTGGGTTTTTAATATTTAAGCCATTCTTGATCCTTTTGACCCGATGGAGCTCTTTTGAGAACCTCCCACAACCCAAAGTAAGGGGGAAGGATATAGACCAGACTTTCAGTTCCCTTCAGGTATTTATTATCCGTTCTTACTTCAAGTCACATGACAAGAAAAATATGACAATTTTTAGCACCTCAGTCATACAAACGTCGTCTAAGGGTGCTGGGATACCTAAAATCACCAGTAAAGGTGAGGAGAAAAGAACTGCCCATTTCTAAAAGCAATGCTACAAGACAGATCTGATTTGGGTTGCCCTGAGCATAGAATAGACTTATTTTATGCTGCCTGAAAGTGGATGAGAGCAGTTATTTCTTGAATAGCTCATACTATCTGGGCAAAAATCTTAATACATTATCAACAGTGCATGAGAAAAAAAAAATAATACTTAGAGTGCATTTCCCTGTGTATGACAGCCTCCATCATGGCTGACAAGCTGGAGACTGGATGGTGGTTGTCTTGATGTTAAACATGAATGCCCAACAGTATGAACCATTTTTTTCCCCAGAAAACCTGTTGTCTAATTATGGAGATTAGAAAATGCGTCAAACTTTTATCTCTCAGCATTGTATATCCCATAGTACCATCACCATGGAGCCATCAAGTTCCACATTTCATCCATTTCAAAACATTGGCCCTAAGACTCCCATTTCAGTCTTTTTCAGCGAAGAAGGAAATAACTCTCTTAAAACACTCAACACTTTATGACCTAATGATTGTGTTTTTAATTTTAAAAGCTATAGAGAAAACTGTGTTACTAAACTTCCCAGTGCCCCAGTGTATCACTTTCATTTAGGGTAGTATCCATTTCTCCTCTTACAAGTATTAAAAATTACAACATACCTTATTTCTGCCTTCTCACTTGTGCTGGATTTCATGCTAAAGCGTCTCGATTTCTGTTAGTCATTCTTCCTCATTAAAAGGTGAGTGTCTGAATTTTCTGCATCTTATCAGCCAGAATGTTGACAGCATACATTCCAGACGGTCACATGCTCACTGGGAGCCTGTCACCTGCATACTGAACTTTACATCCTGCTTGAGCTTTGGCCTGAAACTTTCAGAAAGCAGCTGAATGCAAATCAATTGCCCCAGATTTGCTTCAAATGCTCTTCCATTTCACTGGGGAAGCAGGTTAGATCCTCTGGGCAATGTGAAAATAAGGAAAATACGTTGCAATCTCAGGATTGCTTCATCAGGTCACCCTTGTATGTTTTTCTTATTTTCAGGAAATCCATGTCTGTGTGTAGCTCTTCACCAAGGACCAGTTTCTGGTTCAGTGGAGAGCCAAAAAAACAAAAAAGCAAAAGCCCCCCTCACCTGCACTGCAGAACCACCACCCCCGAGTGTTACACAGAGAGAGACTGATCTAGTTTTTGCTCTCTTGCCCCCATCAATTTGTCAGCTTTCTCCTGTGCTGTCCCCAAAAATAAAAGAACACACACATTATGGCAACACAAGTGCAATGTAGGGCAGTAAAACATTTCAAGTTAGCAGTTTATGTATTCCATAAGCTGTATGATAACCCATTAGGGTTTATTTGCCAGTTCCATACTTCCACAGAAAACTGTTGGCTACAGCCAGACTTGACTTGATAAAAACTCCATTTGCAGAACACCAAAGGTGCCAGCCAAGAACTTTTGTGCTGATACACAACCAACAAAACCCACTCAGCTAAGTGAGCCATTACTTTTAGTCAGCATGTCAAATACTTGAAACAAGGCTTGAAGTCTCTTTTGAAAAGTAAACAAACATGCTGCAAGAGCTTTGAAAGTGAATGCAACAAGACTTTAAATGATTGCTCCATTCCAGACTATGAAGAGGCAAGAAAACATCCAGAAATCCTCTTAAAACTATGGAGGAAAAGGCACTGTCTGTTTTTTTCCCTCTTCTACCAACACTGAGTTGAAGAAGTACAGAGCTGTTTGCTTTCCCACCACTTTCCCCCCTCCTTTCTCCCACACAGCTAGGGCCCTATGGACACGAAAATATTATATTTATTAGCACTGTCTTAGTAATATTACTTTTTACTTGTGATAAAATACAGGTTTGGTGTAGCAAAAGTGCAAATGGTCAATCATGTTCTTCTATTGCCACCAAATCTCCTGGGAAATTACAGGGCAAAGGAATAGGAAGAATTAGAGCAGTCCTCCAGGTCTTCCTTTTCATCAATAACTTATAGATTGTTCTGGTTTCAAACCCCATCAGCCCCCAAAAACCCTAAAAGAACTTACACTTGCTCTCTTAGGCCGAGAAATGAAGTGTCCAAGTTAGCATCCTCCCAGCCTCATTAGGGGAGCCCAGCAAGGATATGGACATGCTACAGAAAGTTACTCATTCCCAAGAATTATTTTCAACTTCTCATACATCTCTTCCTGTGCATTTCCCACCCCCCCCCCCCAAACCTATGTCTGGGCTGCTTTGGAAACAAAGGAATTATGACCAGATTTTAAAGGGGAAAATGTTTTCAGCATGCCAATTCACACGTATCATTCCCATGGTGCAGAAAAAAGTGAGAGCTTCCGAGTGAAAAAAGAGAAAGAAAATACAGGAATAGTTGAATGTAAAGAAATTCAGACCATTTTTGTAGAAGACAATGGGGGAAGAAATCCCTTTTTCAGGGCAAAAATGGCTTCAGGAATCTAGTTGAAGCATTTCCAGCAAGAAAACTTGTCTTAGAATCTTAATTGTGACTGACTGATAATGCCTACGTGATAGAGAAAGAAGCAGCTCTTGGAACAAAATTTTAAAAATACATTGCATTCTGTAGGTGAGCATGTTTGTTTTGCTTCTGATAATTTAGAAAAAAATAATATCCTGGGACAGAGACAAGGAATAACATTTTGCAGGTACACAAACAAATAATCCTTTCCCAACATAAGACGCACTCAATCCTAACACCATAATTCTTTGATCAAAATCAAGAATCAGGCTTGACTCGGAATTAAACAGACTTAGATGGCCATTAGTTCTGTGTGGTGGTTAACCCTCACCCTGATTCCATGCTGGGAATTCTGGCAGCAGGGGCTGCATCTCTGGAGCCATTCCCATATCAGATACCCCCAGCACCGCCACGTCCTCTCTGGTCACCCTTCAAGCACTGAGCCGCTCCCTTCCCTTGGCTGGCATAAAGAATGTATTGCTGGTTCTGAGATGAAGTTACTGTCTGTTAACTCATCCACAGACATTTGCACATTCTTGGCAGTTTCACACATTCCTCACCATATGCTGAAATTCTTTGTCCAGCCCAAGTTCCACAAGAACTGTGCCTTTTTTTTTTTTTGTCATGAAACTTATTTAGAAGATACTGTAAAAAAGCCAAGTCCTCTATTTTCACACAAAATATGAAAAATATTTTCTACTTAACAGATCATCAACATCACTGGGAACACTTCCCCCAGTTATATGCAGAGTACACTGATACACAAAGAAAATAATGATACTTATTTTCATCCTACTACGCAGCACACTACAATGTCAGGTTTAGTTTCCTGTCTCAAATGCTTCAAAGCACTGCTGAAACTACTAAACCTGCAATAAATCAGGATATGGGACATTTGAAACAAGATATTTACCAAATATTTGCATACACACCAAGAACATTACGATGTTACATTTTGGCTGTCCTCGCTATGATGCACATCAGATTTTTTTTCTTCTAAATTTCAGAATGGAAAACGTAAAAAAAAAGCAACTTAAAAAATAGAATAAGCTGCAGATACACCTTTACAAGTCCTTATTTCTGATAAGGAATATACAAATATTTTTTTTTTTTTTTTAAATGTGTTTCATTGCTGAGGAAAATTAAGCCCATTAATTCCAGCTTCTGGGAAAGTATAGAATGCCAACATGTTTAGACAACATTTTCAAAATAAGCGAGGTTTTTTCCCATTTTTGAATGATCACAAAAGTTGAGAAAATATTTAGTTTTGTGTTATTAGCATACTAATCCAAAAGATAATGAAATAATTTTGTTGTAGATACAATATTGTGATGTTTATCATAACTAATAAGATTTAACTAATTTCAATAGGTCAACCTGTCCATCCAAATTCTGTGAAACGTGAATAGGGGTTATATAAAGAAATACTTCGAAGTTATGCCCTTCTTCTATTATTCAAATAACACCTCCAAAACAATACTGAGACCTTTTAAAACTAAATTTTGTTTCCAGTTTCTCTAGGTAACCTCTACACCTTTTCTGTCAGGAACCATTGTTTAAGGAAACAATTCTCTCTTATTACTCTCTCTGTTAATTACTTTATGGAAAACATTTGCCAATGTTTCCTGTAGCTCCACTTCAAAAATACATTTATGCACTAATGTTTGTTAAATGAATACAGTGTATAACATTTAAATCAGTGAAAAGTAATGCAGCTGGAGATTCTAGTGAGAGATCAGAAGGACTCCGTGCAGAACATCAGACACAAAAGGAAAGATGAACTGATGGGATATTCAGCCACTTAATGCAAAGGAAGGCACTGAAGCCAAGAGCTGAATGAGACCTGTAAAACAAAACCAAATAAACTGTCTTTTTGAAGGATAACATGCCATTTCTGTATAAAATCATGGCTTCCTGCAGAGTAGTCCACTGAGAGCATTAAGGTGTGGATAGGTCACGTAGCTGAGGATTGCTCCTGAGGGGAAACTGCATATAAGTCAGTAGAGTACCTTGAAATCTTGGAAAGCTTACATAAAATATAGGCCCTGCTGTTATAGCAGGAATATAACCTGCCTTCCATGAGTACTCTAACCTCAGGCCGTAACTCAATCCTGTTTAAGCACTTCTGGTCACTGTAGTTGGCTCTGTTAAACATTACTAATCTTTACAAGGGTGCAAGAAAACGACATTTTTAGAAAGAGCTCTAAATCAGTCCTATCCACTGCAAAACTGTTTTAAACTTCTATTAGTTCTTCATGTAACTAAGGAGACCTTCTTACTTCTGAGAGCTACTCCCGTGGGCAGCTACAGTCAGAGATGATGGGGTTGATTTCCAGACAAAGCAACCACAGAACACTGGAAAAATTCCACCTGGTTTAGAAGAGTTCCATGCAAGCTCTGTACACCCGCAGTTCCACTGTCTCCAAGGCATTCTCTAGTACTCATAGATGGCTGAACATATGAAGGACACTTCTCTGCTGGCTCTGGTGTCCTGTGAACTGCTCTGAAACACTTGTGGAACTCTGAGAGGACCAGGTTTTCCAGTTCAGGCCTTCCTTGCATCATCAATTCACCAAAAAGGAGCTGGGCACAGCAGAGGACTGGGATATTCAACTTTCAGCTCAGAGTCCCTCTCAGAAAACAGAACCCATCTAACATTTCAAGCTGGTAAAAACAAACATGAATGCTTGTGGAATGACTGCTTTTCTATGCTGTCCCAGGCAGACTCTGACATGTGTTAATATCCCTTGGCAGTGGGGAGATCCAGCTATAAATACCTCCATCAGGACTCCCAGCAGTTGAGTTCCACAGTCAGATCTACCAGCAGATAAATACAGTGGCTTTAATTGGTGGTGCTCAGAATACATTCCCTTCCCACACAGCTGTTGCTGAAAAATGCTATTGATATTTTTATAAAAGTGTCTTTTCAAGTAGATGGAAGTGCCCTGAACTCAGTACTTATCTGCCTCTCTTCGGGATGGATAAAGCTGTGAAATGAATCTTGGACAAAAGTGAAACAGAGAGGCCAGTGATTAGGTTTCAGCAGAGCACTTTAACACATGCTTAAAATAAAACTTTGAAATAATTTCAAAACTCCGTAAACTTCATCAAGTCACAATTCTGAACTGAGCTTTAATTCAAGTCTTTGTGAAGATACTGGGAAAAAATATTCCTTGATTTTAACCCACGATGGAAACAATCTATTTTGAACATTAATTATGGGCAAATAGCAACCAAGACTGTAAAGAATGTATCCTGTTTCTACTAAAAAGTCTCTGGATTTACCACTTAGGAACAGATCTTCAAAAAAAACCCAAAGCACAGCATATTCTATTAAAGGCAAATCACATTCTATTAAAAACTGCCTCTACCACACATTCCTTTACTGTTTCTTCTGCTCTTCTCTCCATTTCCTCAAATTGAGAATATTTAGAAAGATTTTCAGAATCAAGCTTACAAAAAACCTTTGAATAATCAGGAAAATACAAATGAGTTTTCAAGAATAGGCATTTTAAAGCTCATTATAAAAAGCTACACAATGGAGTGGTTTGCTTTAAATATACATATTCCCCTAGGAGGAAGAACATGCTTTACAATCCTGAAAGCGAGGCTTAAGGTCCACTGTAAGAACACAAGTATTGCTCTTTACTCAAAAAAGGATTCCATAAAGGTGGATAGAATAAAACCCATAATGAACAGTGTGGAAATTCATTTAGAATTATGAAACTGGAACAAGAAACATTCTCTCATAGCTCACAAAGCCAAATTGTCATTGCAGCAGTGCATTTTTAATGCTGAAATTACCATCTGCTTTGTGATAGGTCACGTGGTCACTGGAAATACTGAAATATTTAACAAGGAACACTGACACTATCCACAAATTTGTTTTGTATGAACTGTCCCAGATAATCCTTAAGTCTTTGTGTTGTTTTTAAAGCCAAAGAATTTACAATCATAAAGCAGTTATATTCGAAGCAAAAGTTTTAAAGACAATTCAAAAGTAGATAAAAGTCTATATTTAATCATGTTTTCTTCTGTTTTCTTCTGGTTTAGGTTTGTCAAAAGATTTGTGCAACTACAGCAAGTATAAAATCCCCATTCTATGCGACATAGAATCTTTCGAAATTCAGCGCTAACTTTGTCAAACCCATTTCATCTATCTCAAAGCAGGGACAGCACAGTTATTGCATCCCGTGATCTGTAAACTCAGGAACCTGAATTGTTCATAGATACCAGACCACAGAAACAAGCAAAAAAATTGGCTTTTTCAGAAGAAACACCTTTAGTTCAACAGATGCTGTGCCTCGATCTTAGACGAAATAACCAAATCACCAATTGCTCCATAAAAAAAAGGAATTAGGCAGCTGCTCTCAAAAGACTTAATAGGGAAGGTAATATCAGGTATAAAACATGATACCTAAACTTCTCCAATTCTAGCCCTATCTAAATTTTCCCACATCTTTGGTATTCGCACCTAGAGCAGACAGGATAGAGAATTTAAGTTAGCGTCAGTTTAAGAAAACCCCAATTTTTGTTTTTCACCAAACCTCACTTGGTGAGTTTCATGCCTGATAAATTCTCTGTTATTATCAGATAGTCTAGTATCTGTAGTAGTAGAGAAGGTATAGATAAATTCTCTAGTATTAGCACCAAAGTTTGGTGCTATGGACCTGAAGGAAGGTGAGACCAGCTGTAATATCTATAACGACCAAAGAAACTTCCTGACTGATCAGTGATAAACCCATGGGCCTCAAAGCTGACCAAAGGCTAAACTCCACAGCCTTTATGTCTTTATTTGAAGGTGCAGTTCAGTACATTAAGCGGCATTTCTCAAAGCTGCAAAGCTACTTGAGTTATGAGGCCAAGGGGCAATTTTCTGCAGAGATTATTTTCCCCATGCAGGTACAACTGATCTCTTTTTTCTAGATGCTACTCCAATAAAAACAGCACCAAGAAGATTCAGCCACTTTTTCTGTGCTCTGAGCTGCAATCCCTGATCCTGCTGTCTGGCAAGCACAGAGCAGGGACACCCAGCCTAGGCCTCAGAGAGCTCACAGGGCTGCATCAGGTTACGAAAATTGCTAAAGCAGAAGGAACACACCAGACAACCATTGGGACTTTTATCCCGCAATTTGTTTAAACCCAAATGCTAGCAGTCAAATATTGCTGTTTGATGCTATCCAGCAGGAATGAGCCTCCAGTCTTCCTTCTGACTTCCCAGCCTGGGGTTTTCTAGCAAAGCAACACGGGGCAGTGGCAAAACACACATTCAAATTATTTCCATTAGGCACATTGTATTCTTGATTATCCATGGCAGCTGAAATGATTTTTAATATAATTTTCAGCGACACACTGAAGTGAAGGAGAACAACACACTTTTCTTGAAAGAAGTGTACTTACCTGCTTTTAGAAACATGAAATGGCTTTTTGTATCTTTGGTTTCTAATGAGGGCCTAATCAGGATAAGCTGGGAATATTTTTGGTGCCCATTTGAGTAAATGTTAGACAAAGAGCACAATTACTGTAGTCTCTGAAGTATTCAGTGACATGCCAGAGCAGCTCCCCAGCTTCAAAGGAAGGTGCATGGACCCCCAAAAAACCTGAGTGGAATTAATCACCCACAAAAGAAAATCCCTCTCCATTTGTAGCTGTTATTTGACCTGTAACACTCTAAACAATAACATCTCGAAGGAATCAGTTCACCATTCACTGTTTGTCGCATGTATTTCCCATACAACGTATGTTGCAATTCAATTATTGCTACTTAAACACTGTTTTAGCTAATGTTTCAGTTGAATGCAACAATTAAAATATACTCCAAATCTCTGGGCTGAGTTATTAGCCTACACTTAGATAGAATGCTTGGAAGAGACACTTGGGAGCTCAGTTCCACTGGAGAATGTGACACATCTGAGTGGGGCTTTTTTAATGATACTCCAGCATTTCATAGAGTAATGATCACCAAACTGCTTTTGAGGCTTCCAGAGGGAATGGATTCACTGAGATGCAGAGTTCTCATTCTTTAGAACTCACTACCTCAGCTATCCTGACACATGACACACGCTAAGTGGCATGTTTCATAGCTCTGGGCTAGAACAAAGGAAATTTCAGTAGGGGACACAACTATGACACACATATTGAAACAAGCTAAATTTTATCATGTTTCTTCCACAGAAATTATACGCATGCTTGCAAATCATTTGCCTTTTAAAAAACGTGTAAGAAAGGTCTTGAAATACAATATTACTATCCATTTTACAAATAACAATCACAGCAACTATGCACTACCCTCCTTCGATTCAGAGCAGTGCACAATATTTTAAAACCAGTTACCTCTACATACTGCAATAGAGATAACCCAAACCACCATCTTCCCTATTTTCTTTCTTTTGAATCCAGTGCCCGATTGCTTTGCCAAACAAATATTACTCTTGATACAGACAGGTCCAATTTTACGGTAAACAAGTCTGAAAATCTGTATTTTATGCACTAAACACACCTCTTCACTATCATAAAGATTGGAAAAATCATTAACATTTCTGCTGAGGCAAGCATTTGATATGAGCTGGCCTAAGGATATCTAAATCTAAAATCTAATGCTGTAAATTCAAAGTAAACATCACCTACACCTCTAGCTTGCAAAACTGGTACCAAATTCTCCTCCCTTTCTCTCATGTGGGCCCAAACAGGATTTTCCACCCACAGACCTGCACTCTGTGAAGAATGCCAATGAGCCAGCAGCTGACAAGTTCCAACAAAAGCAGCCACCTTCCCAACATCATCAGGTTACAGGCAGCACACGGCAGATACAGCAGACAGTAAACACCAAACCACAGGCTACAGGCATGGCTACACAAAAGTCACATGCACTGACAAAGCCAGAATAAAACCCATCAATCTAGGAAGCTTTCTGAAGCTGGGGAAGCCCCAGGTAGGTTTTACTCATGAGGAACTCACCAGCCCCTGGCAGTGGCAGGTTTGGGGAAGGGGAATGTTGGGTTTCTCTTCCTTTACATCCAGGCAATCTCTCCTTTTGAGGTCTGTCTCAGGATCTGCTCCTCACTTGGTAAATCTCAGTCTTTTCCAGTGTAGTCAGAAGTTTGTTCCCCCTCTATCCCAACAGGAATGTCTGCCCTCTAGAATCAAAGTCTTTCTGCATTTACCCCCACTGCCTGGTGCACAGGATGCTTTGGAGATTTGAAATACTGATAGCAAAGGAAACGCAGCAAGAAAAAGGAAAAAGAAAGGAGGATCATCCAGTCTGGATCCGTCCCTTCAACAGACAGATTCTGTGGCGCTCTATTCTAAACCGACAGTTAAAAATTAGAAGTTTTGTAAACAGTTATAAATTTGTTATCCCTAGCAAAGAGTGAAACAAAGCAAATCAAATTTAAAAAAAACACACAGAAAAGGCAACTTTTTCTGTCCTTCATTTTTCCTATATATCTTCTCCCTCCGAAGAACAAAATAAGGTCTTTAACCAACTTGTTTTACTCCTATATCTGCATTGCTTTAGAAATCAGCACAGTGATATCCCTCAGTTATTATTGCTCACCACCCCCTGCAGTTTTCTAAATATGTGGATTTCAGTTATTATAAAAATAATTTGACCATGAAAATACTGGATATTTTCATGCTCAAATTTCACATAAGCCTGTTTGCAGACAAAATGGAAAAGCTCAAATAGCAGCTCACCAGGTTCTCCTCAAACCACTCCCTCAGACACACAGCCGTGGCCCCTGGGATTTGGTTTCGCAGTGCTTCTTTCTCCTGAGGGTCCTCCAGCATCTCCAGGGCCATCTTCAGATCTTCCAGGAGGTGCAAAATTTGAAATGTGCCCAGGTACACCGATGGAGCAGGTGACACGACATCATAACCACCATTAGCATACTCTGTGGCTGACTTTGTGCCTAAAACAAACAAAATGAGCAGAGACGAGAATATTATATAATTGCTCTACTGGTGGCAAATTAATAGGTACTGCACGTGACAATATTTGGACTTCAGACTGCCAAGTTTCACTCTAGGGTGCAAACCTTCATTTCAGACTTAGAATACTTGAATTAGTCCCTAGATAAATCATGAAATCTGGAGAATTAAATCCAAGAGGTGTGTACATGCATATCAAAGAAGAATTTTGGCCTAGATCCCATTTGCAATGTCCAAATTATAAACCCCAAATCTTATCCCAAATCACCTGTAATTTTCTACAGTTACCATGAGATGTCACTAACTTCTCAGCTACATCACTGAAAGGCCCTACACAGCACACTACTCAGCATTGTAAGAATGACTAATGCAGCTCTTCGATGAGAAACCAGCATCAAAACAGATCATGTTACCAGATCTAAAAAAAATATAAGTGACCTTGAGCAGGTTTAGAACTCTCCCATGGAGACCAACACCACAAAAGTTAGCAATAAAAATGGCAAATGAAACTTTTCTAGCACTATAAATTACAAAAAGCTCTCTAAATTGCACAGTCTCTCTCCTGCCAGTCATCTAACACCGATATTATTTTTCTCAACAACAATAGGCACAAAATCCCATAACTCATGTATGGAAGAATTATAAACAGTACAAATTCTAATATCTCCAAAACTTTTTGTCTTAGTATGCTATGTGTTTCAAGGAGATGCACACTAAAATAAGCTCTTTTCTCAGTCCTGAATTTGAGACCTCAATTTAATTTAATATGCCTTTGTGTCTTTAAGAACCAGTCAGGTAGAAAACTTCTATTTGCTCTACTTTTTAAAGTTTTTATTTACAATTCATTGCCTCATGTACATAACAGATTGTACACATTTGTGTTATCTCTGGCATAAACAATCACAATTTCCCTTCCTATTTGACTTAATGGGAGATTTTTTAGGTTTCTGATCATTCACATTATACTGGCTCCACACAGCATCGTGTACTCACTAGAAGACTACAGAATTGATGGACACAAGGGTATTTCAATGATCTCCTTGTTATTATTCTTTTTACTCCTGTGTTCAACATAGTTGATATGTTAGTAACGAAAGGCTGAGAAATCTCCACAGGGTCCTTGAAAGTGATCTGCTAAATTTATTTTTCTCCCAAGCAGATGTATCTAATGGGATGTACAAATATGTAAGGAATTCGGATTTTCTTCTTGAATGCACACTGCCTGACGTTAATCAGTGTTAGTTTGTCTGCTGTGGTCATTTATCTACCATGATCTGGGCATTGCAAACTATATTTGAACCCAGTGTTTCATTTTACGTGTAGCCCAATACACATCTTGTGAACACACCCAACAGTCTAGGTCCTAGGACACAGAAATGATTTCTGCACCTAAAGTAGCTTTTAACCAAACAGCTAATTGATTATTTAATGCTAATATTATTCCCCATGTCAACCAGTTTTTGAACAAAAGCAATACTTGGTTTCTCATTTAGTGAATGCTTAATTTTACTCACAGCTTTTGGGAAAATTCGAATAATATTAACCAGGTTTTCTTCAAAAACTCTTGCAATGACCCAAAGTAGTCAGTCATGCCTTTGGAAAAAATTGCGTGGCTTGAATTCTACCATACAATCCATGTGGGGGTGTTTTTTGACTGTTTTAAATAATGAAAAGCCCTCCCTAGATGTTTTGCAAGGCTCTGTAGCAGGATTTTTCTTTTTTTTATTTTGGTAAAGCAGCGGTCATTTTCACAACTGGAGGATTTCCTATTACCTTAATCTCTTTTCAGACTCAGAATATTCTGTTTGAACCTGTTGACTTCCACTGCTTATGAGTTTATTTTAATACCTCCAGTGCAAGATCTCATCTTAATTTCTGGCTAAGACCACGTCCAAGATAAAGTTTCTTCAATATCCGGTGCTCCGAAGCTGCCACACGAGACAAGCTCACCCTGTAAACCAACTTTGGCTTCCTGAATTGCTTCCTTTGGAAGGGAGGATCAACTGACTGCTCTGCAGGACTTGTGTTCTCTAAGCACTACATGATATTTTCTTACGTATTTCTATACTCTCAGCTACTCAGGTCAGCTTGTTTCATTATCTCCTAATGCAGATTAATATTAAACTAAAAATAGCAGAATTCCAAGTTGCATAAGGGCCCTTTGGATCATATAACCAATGACATCTTTTTCATTCGGCCAGAGGCTTATTACATTCTGAGAGATGCACACACAACCTGATATATAACACTGACTTCTTCAGTAGCATTGATTCCTTGGTTGTTGGGCCATTTCTCACTCTTTCTTTCAGAAAACCCTGTGCCAATATTCTCTTTTTGCTTAGCAAGCACTTTTCACTCTAGATAATCTGACAGGATTCGAAGCTACTTCATAATCAGCTCTGGTGGCTACCCCTTCAATGAACTGGCAATTTAAATATTTATGGAATGGGAAAAACTGAAAGGAGCATTTCACTATAGATTTTTTTCATGTTACTTGTATGAATATTTTTCTTTTACAGACAGGAAGAAAAAAACCAAACAATATCCCACATAATCCAAACAAAAGCACAAACTTACAGCCCCACAACAAATACTTCAGGTGAGAAAAAAAGCCAAGCTAAATACAATTTAAAACAACTCTTCAGGAGTTCAGTCAATTGTACTAGGTAAATAGTTTATACAGTCAAATATACACCTACTTCAAATGTAACTTTCTCCAAGACAATATCGGTAACGTCTCTGTTCACCAGTCCAAGCGGATCACTGTGTATCACCTCTTCCCTCAATCCTTGCCTTACCATGACTACAACATTCCTCACAACATCTACCTTCCACAGAAAATAATCCTAGCTTATGTAGGAAAATTCAGTGTCAATGACAGTCACACATTTCATCATGCCTTTATTTTATTTGCCTCCACAAAAATACCAGGGAAAGCAACATACACACATGTGGACTGTTACCTTTAAGAAGCTAATTCTATAAAGGACAAAATTTCTAAACTGCTGGAGTACAGGCAGAGCCAGCCAGGAATTCTGTGATTACTTGAGACTGGGCATACTCCTTATGCACCCTTGAGTTATCCCAGGCCCTTCCAGACTGGCAGAATTATCTGCATCCTCACATTTTGCAAAATGCTCAATTCCTTTAAAAATTGTGTGCTATGGGTTGCCAGTGGGGTACTTTTTATTCTCCTGGCTGCAAGGAAAAATGGAGCACTCCTTGGAATACAACAAATAATGCACTTCATACTAGGTACAGAAATGCAGAAATACTGAGCCCAATTCAGCATTTTAATTCAGAAAGCTTCCTGATTTACTGCTTAAATTCAAATGAATCACAGGCTTGCTTCTCCCATTTGCTTTCTGTATAGTTTCACATTAAGTAGGACTACACTGCTCACCAGAAGGACAACACCACACCCTGGAAAACAGAAATGCGTAGGAGTAAATAATTGTATTCCTTCGCATTGCTGTAAACCTCGACATGATCAATGCTGCAAAGTACATGAGATTTTAGCACCAGACAGTAAGAATTTGGATGCCCTTGCAGATTAATGGAAATGAAGAGATGCCACACAACATTATTTGTTACCAGCATTCTTTAACTATTAACAACTCTTTATATATGTGTAGTTTTATTACAGATAACTGAAGAGGCAAAGAATACAGTTCAAACATCAGAATTTTATCAATACTCAGGAAAAAGAGGGCAGTTTTGAACTCATGCAAAAGGACTAATTTTTTTTTTTTCTTGAATAAGTCCCAGTCTTCCTGTACCTCACTTCTTTTTCCAGGGGTAAACAGGACACAGGGAAATCTTTTGTCGTCGTGTTTATATAATACCCAACACCATGGTTTCCTTGTGTACTACTGGAACACAATTATTCATCATGACTGTTCACTTTAGAAGAGCAGGAAAGAAAGAAAAAAGGAAAGGAGAAAAAGTGTTGAAACTAAGACATTCCAAGTGGCTCACTCCTGGCTTCCCCAAATACTCAGTGAGTGAAGGAAGTCAAAGGCAGCTGCACATCATATGTAGGCAGAAAGAATAAAATAAGTAATAAAACAAGCAAAACAACTTTTAAGTTACGCATTTCTTACACCCTGACCATGCAAGCACATTTTTCCTTGCAAGTTCCTTGCAGTTAGCAGAGTGGCTTCAAAGAAACATTCCTTTTGGGCAAATGCATAACCTATTCAGAAAATAGCACTGCTGGTAGCTTGCAAAAAAGAAGTTACTTAGCACAAGTCAAGAAAGAGGCAAAAGCCCTGCCAGTTTGAAATCCCCCCTCTCAGCTTATGCATTCATCCATCACACAGCTTCCATCTTTCTTAGTAGTAGATACTGCGTCTGATCTCTCCCTTGCATCTGAACTTCTGATCCCTTGCATTCATCCTTTTCATCTCAATTTTTTGACTCTCAAACTGGTTGAGTTTTGAAGAAAAATTCCAGGTAAAGCACAACTCAACCAGCAGTGGTTAAAAAGACATTTTACTAAGACTGCTGGCTCCTTTTCATTAGAAACCAGCAAAAACCAACAAACCCCCATAGCAAACACCAAAAACTACATCCATGCTGGGTAAGGATGACTTTTTATAAAGCTAAAATACTCACGAGTAACAATTCTGACATCTGACCAACAGTGGTTGGTTATAAACATCCATTTCCCCTGGCCTTTCAGTCAATCATTACACTGCTAGAGAACCCATTTTTACCTGAATTTTTACTCAGTGAGCATATAGGTCGTCCAAGTTCTTCCTCTCTCCTTCAAGACTAAACAGTGTAATTTTCTTTGAAGCACAGTTCTCTTTTTCTCATGAAGACAGCCTTGAAAATGTGAATTTATGTAAACTAGCAGTAAGGGCTGGACAGGACACATTTCAGCCTCCTCGTTCCTAAGCCTCCTGCAAAATGAGCGAAGAGGAAGCTCACACAATCCTTTCTTCTCACACTGTAATGCAGAATACATCACAAATGGTGTGTTTTGAATCACAGCTCACATTAACTTCTCCTCAAATCTTGTCTTTTAGATCTTTAACTACAGAGAAACAGCAACTATTAAGCTGGATTAGCAGGAAGCCCTAGGAAAACATTTCCAAGCCTAGAAACGCTAATGACCACATTCAGATGAGAGCTTCACACAGCTCAGATGATTTTCAGCTGAGCTCTGCCTACGATCCGGTGTGGAATCTTTGAGACAATTTCCACGAACTGTCTATAATTTCCCATGTAAATTATAGGTGTAACTACTCAGGCTTCTTTCCTACATGCTTCTAGATGCTGAGCTGTGATGTGCAGCACTTTTAGGGACTGCACACACAGTTTCAACAAAAAAAAGTCTCTCCTATCCAAAAAACACAAGCTAAGCAGTCTGGCAAAAAAAGGAGGATAGATTATGCAGGTGTGATGGAGGTTTGAGGCTGAGTCTCCACTGCATAGGCAAAACAGGAAAAACACATTTATTAAAGACTAAAAAATACTTCCAAGAATTCTCTCTCACTTTTTTTTTAATTGCACATAAAAAAGGAGTGTATTCAGGGCCATTGAAACCAGTAGTCTAAATAAAACTGGTTTTAGCACAGAATCTATAATTGTTTGTAATAACAGTAGTACAAGCATTCAGTTTGTGAGGAAATGAAGGAAACTTGTTTCATTCAGATTACACTGTTTTCCTTTTTAAAAGACTCTCAAATCAACTTCATCAGCTTAAAGTAAGAAGTGGACAAGATACAATTATGAATTTAATGATAGCAACTTTAAAGCTAAGCCTTAGATTTCTCTTCACTTGCCTATTAAACAACTGACTGATGTACTGAAAACCAGACCACCTCATACAAACTACAAAAGGACTTCTGTGTCTCCTGTGGGGGTTTGGCCATCATGGTTCAACTGCCTTTGTTTATCACATGTTGTTATCTGCAGCTATTTAGGCTTCTGTTTCTTTCCAGTATCTCCTCAAAGCCCAGCACAAACAGCAATGACGTATGGAGTTTATTTGGTATAAATGCAATGCACGACTGCAGTTTGGTAAGCTGGTGTCTAGGACACGACAGTATTTTTGCTGCTTTATACTAAAAAAAACCCATCTCTTGTCAGAAAGAAAGAATTTAAAGTCGCATATTTAAACTGTAAGTATTTTTCCATTTTGAATTCCCATTTTCAAGAAAACCTCTCATTTTGTTGTTTTGCTGCAAAGGCAGAAATGCATGCAAGGGAAGAAGCCAAAGACCAAATTGATCAGTAAATCAGTTTGACTTGGACCTTCAAAGGACAACTCTGCCTTACAGAAAACAATTTTAAACAACCGATTTTTTTAGATGATGTGTAAGTATTTATAAGAAAGATGCTCTCAGTGCTTCCAGCTCTGTAAGTTCTGTAGTACTGGCCTGTTTACAGAGGGAATCCATTGGGCCTGCAAACAAGACAGTCTCCCCTCTCTCTGCTGTGCTCAGAGCCCCATGATTTTGAAAAAGTGAGAATGGGAAGCACATTTGGGGACAGCTGTAGTGACCTTTTGCAAAGTTAAGCACTCAAAATTGAAGAAATTCCAAAGGTCAGGTTGCTCTGGCAACCCTGGGGAAGGGATTGGTAGCCAGCGCTGCACATGCAAGGTGCCCTGATTTCCACATGCTTTTAAAGCATGGGTCACAAATGCACCTGGCCACTCTATGCAAGGTCTTAACCTGAAGGCTACAGCACCTAGAAAAGCTTTGATAAATAGCTCTTATAGTTATAGGCTATAGTAACTGTGAAAGGTGCATATTATATGGCTCCTACGCAAGATATTTACTATATGTGTTGTGTTGTGTTAATATTTTGATAGTATAGTAAATGAAGTTTTGTAGTTAAAGCGTAGTTTTTGTATGCCAACCACAGGAAAACTTAAATCTTTCAGAGAAAAAGAATCTCCTACTTCCTTATCAGAAGAAACCAACTCCTCCTGCCTCTCTCAGCCTTGAGAATGCTAGAGAGATTTTAAAAAAAAAAAGTGATACTAACCAGAGACAGTTCTTTGTTTAAATAAAGTTTATGCATTATATATAAAATATATGAATATTCAACAGGTTATTGCTTTTAAGAGATAGTCCTTTGTTAGCAGGGGTCCTCCTCCAGAGCTTGTGGCTCGGGAGAGACACCCAGACGTCTGTAACTTTGTTTTTATTGTCTTGTATTGTCCTAACTCTAAAATTTTTCAGATTTTTTTACTCTAATTCTATTTTTATAACCATCTTATTTACTATTAAACTTTTAAAATTTTAAAACAAGTGATTGGCATTTATCACAGTAACAAATGGCTGTAATGGTTAGTTAAGACTGTAAATCTGCTTCAGGTATTGCTAACATAAATAAAAGCAAGGCCACTGAGAGCTGACATGAAAAATGATGAATTGAGCAAGTAGAAAAACAATTAACTGCTCTATTTTTAAATGTTTAAAATATTTTTAATTGCTGTAAATGAGTTATTGTTGATATCTGAGGAATTAACTCATCAGCTTTTCTGAAGTCAAGTATCTGAAGATTAATGTCAGCACCTTACACAAATTTTAAGTGCTATAAAATAAAACCCCACAAATTATAAAGCATGAATATTGTGTTAGGCCTTTATATTTCCTTCTTTAATATCCTGGATGTTTAGAGGTCACACACAATTTTTATCTTTCCCTTCCCCCAAGCCCTCATCACTCTTGACACATAATTTTCCGAAACTTATGACAGGAAGTTGTGTGTTATTCTATCAAAGAACTCATTTCAAGTAATTTTCTATGTAATTTCCTTTTTCATATCTCTATTGCCATAAGATGCTGTAGTTAATGGTTAAAAAAGCTGCAATATTATCAATTCACAAATGCTTACCTTACTTAATGAACAGCAGTTACAAGAGAAACAAGTGCTCTAGACGCATTATTTCCTTTGTTCAGAAAAAATAGCCTAAGTCATTGATTGAAAAATCCCAGAACATAAAAAGGAAATGCACTACCCATAACTGAAGCACGGCCTTTTAACACAATTATTTAGAAAATGCAAGAAAACCACAGCAACTGTTGTTGTCCACTTAGTCTGATCTACAGTGAAGGAAATTGCTTAGCATTTAACTTGTTCTGTTTTGCTTATCATTATTTTAGCTACAGTCAGTTCAGTTCTCTGAAGCAAAATTCTACGAAGATTAGTATCACAAGTTTAAAAAGTTATATACCTCTACTCTAGAAAGCAAACTTTGAATTTGAAAGTATTGTGAACCTTGAATAGGATTTAAGTGATAAAAATACAAAACTATCTGGAGGTGTACAAACTGAAACGGAAAAACAGAAGCCATTTTCTAGCCATTCTACATGGTCACAGCTGTGCCCATCAGCTGCATGTCACCCAGCATGGACTTCAAATGAGACCCACCAGCACCTGCCCAACACACACACAAAAATAGGATTAAGTGCTCTCTGTCTGGTCTGGAAAATCTCAATCCCTCATGAAAGCAGAGTAGAGATGTTCATCCTCTTCACTTAAAGTGCTGTGACACAGAATGAATCCTGTGATATGTGGCTATTCAGGGGTGAGGGATGAGGTCACCAGGGAATATTGCAATTTCCTTTTATTAATCTAGGAACTCAGTGAAAACTTTATTCCACAGAACCTAAAGTCCATCCAAAGGAGTTCAAGTGAGCATCAAAATTCTTTTTTGTTTAGAATCCAAGTTCTAATCACTTATTAGAGGTGATTTAATAATACCCACAAACAGGTCCTCCTTCAAATTCTGGCTGGTAAATCCCATGAGGAAAATATATCAAACTTGAACTAAAAGCCTGTTTGTCTCTTAAGTACAATTTCCTCTGGAGGGCCTTTTTCCAGCAAAGCTGTGGGAAGTGGTTGAGTTTTTAACGCAGCAGCCAAAGCCATGAACTGAACACCAACATTCTGCCAGCTCAGGAGAAGGGAATTCAAACATGAACACTCCCTTGGATAACTCCTCGCCCAACTTTTTAACTGTATTTACTTTATACTCTTCCTATGCTAATACTGAAATATTCATACAGACCCACGTGATAACACATTTAACTTTCTCATTATTTTCCAGTGAGCAGCAATTGCAGGAGCTCTGGTTAAAAGGAAACTCAGTAATCACATTGACAACTTAGTGCATTTGAAGAGACTCTGTAGCTGCAGCAAACTATATTGTGATGAGAGACTTTAGACCTTAAAATTGATGGTCACTGATCAGAAAGGGAAAGAATGGATTTACAAATTGATGACGGAGAGAAGCAATTTGATGTAAAATAACTGTAAAATAAAACTGTATTAATTTGTTACGAGAGACTGAAAAAAAAAAATAACCAAAATCCACAGTCCTATAGAAAAACACATTTTAATAAATGGGTACAAGCTGAATAAAAGGAGGAGTAATGACTTGGTTAAAGCTCAAAGGGAAGCAATGCCAAAGTCATACACCTTAAATGAAGAATGAGTAAATGCATCTGATATACGGTGCTTTCTTTAGAGGAAGCTTCTGTTTGGAGAGCAAGTCACTCTAGCTAATGGGTAAGTGATGTGCATTGACAATCACATTAGCCCTTTTTTGCTATTTTAGTCAAATAAGGCTAAGCATTTAGCATGCCTAATTTATACAGCTCTGAGGGCGGGTTATCAGTACAGATGTACCGAGGCATAAAAGACTTGGGAACACTGACCTATCTGTCAGATTTGATCGGGGCCCAGTGAAATTCAATTTGTTAATCTTGCCTCACAACCCTCCCCTCGTGCAGTCTAAAGGCTAATAGGTTTTGTGCTGCATTGAGAATGAGCACAGGCTGCAGTGGGGCTTCTTGGTTGGACTAATCAGAATCATGCATGAGAGATGTTTCCTCTTGGAGCAAGGGGTAGGACTTCTAGACTTGAAAGACTAAAAGTGCAAATCTGTAAATACTTGTATATATTTGCATGTACCCAGTTCTTACCTAAAGGACAAGGCCATAATCCCATATCTTAATGATAATAAAGCGAACAAAAGAAATGAGAACTGATTAAAGAGAGAGGATGCTGGTTTTGCACATGTAGATATACATTTATGCTCAAGCTTCAAAAGTTAAGCGATGTCAGATATACACCTCTGGACTTCTCAATTCTCTAAAATGGGATTAGTGCTGATTTTGTGCCTAAAGATGAAGTTTCTGGGGCCAAGAGAAGTGTGTGGTTCCCCTAGTACTCAGTCAGGCCTCACTGCAAAAGAAAACATCGTGTTTTATCAGCTACTTAAGTTTACATCAGTCGTTGAAGTTTAACCCCACTCTCGGAATCCTAGAGATGTCCATGACAACTGGATACAGTGAACTGAAATAGCACAAGCTCTTAAGTATTGATTTTTTGCTGATTCCTGTCAACTCTAAGAGCAGCTACATTTGTACAGATGATTTTTCCCATATTTGGAGACATCTCAGTCCTGGTTTCTTTCAGTACAGTCTTACAGTCATCCTTTGAAAAGTCATCCTTTCAACCTTATTTTTTCTCTCACCATACAGGACAAGAGACCATTCCTATTTCCCAGTACCTGCTCAAATTGCATACAGAAGCTTACTGGATTGAATCAGAGGATCAAACTTGAATAATCATTCTGTTCCTCAGTTTCAGACAAACTGGGATAATAACTGTATCCCAAGTACAGACTCCAGCAGATCTACTTGATCCTTCAATTATGCCAGAATATTCAAGAAATAGTTCTGGAACACACAGGACATTGGCTAGAGGAGAATGACAACAGACTTAACCTGTCTTCAAAAGGTTTATTTATTCCTATAAAGTAAAGTAATAAAGATATAAATAAGTTAAGCAACCTTTCCAAACAACTGAGTTTTCACTAAGTAGAGGAATAAATTGATATGATTTTTTATTAGTACAGGTAGATACAACTCTGAAATCATATGGGAGGCACTCAACACAGATGAGGCTTGACAGATGCACTGTCTGGGAAATATTTTGTTTCTTCTCCCATTAGATAGCTTTATATAAGCCTGCTTTCAAAGCTGTGCTGCCTGTTGGTGGACATTAGACTGAAAATTAAGTACTGCAAAGTCACAGATCCAACTCTCCTGAAGAGGCTGCCAACCTGCTCCTGACCACTCATGCACTGTGGAAATCAACTCCACGTGCCACTGGCATGCCTGAATCTTTTTAGTTTAGAGCTTGGTCAGCTGATTTCCAGTGAATAGTTCTTCCAACACATGCTTTGCTTCTCTGCATTACTGCTCTACACCACCAAGACAGTGGTGATGGAGGTAAAAGTGATGTCATTTGAAAGCCTGGAAAAATTTAATTTTCTATTCCTTATTTATCAAGATCAAACCCTGAAATGGTATGGCACAAGAAATCTGAAGAAGCAGGGAAAAGTATATTAAAACCAACCAACCACAATGAAAGCTATCTTCTGACCTCATCATTTTGGCACAAAACTTAGAAAAAAATACTATTTTCTTAGGCTGTCATATATTGGGTATTTAATCAGGTATGCCACATATTATGAGGCTATCGTTCCATACCATGAAAAACACCCAACACTAAACACCTATTGTCACAACCAGGATTCACATCACAACTGATAGCTCCTGGATAAAGAAAGAGATGTGCCTAATCTGAAAACAAATTTAAATAGAGAGACTCTTTTTTCATGCTCTTGCTTTTCCTGAAGTGAGGAACCATCAGTGCATCCACCCCAGTGTGTGCAGAGCTGCGTGTAAGTCCCCACAGAAGAGACACACTGAGTTCCACTTGTGCGCAGGTGATGTCTGAGCACAGGTTCTACAGCATACCAAAGCTTGCAGTGCCTAAAAAGCATTATGGTTTCCTAGTTTATGAATTATGGTTTGGGACTTGCCTTTCTTATTTCTCTCCTTATACATCTGAGAGAAGTTCAATGTTTCCCTATGTGTTTTGTTAGGTGTGAAAAAAATAAAATCCCAGTTAACTTCTGTCACTTCATATCTTGTTAGAATAAGGTTTTGCATTCAGGACAAGGAAATATATGTATGATTTTTCCTATTTGCCTAGAATTTTTTCCATTGGTGGAAAAAGTAATTTCAGTTATATCTATCCCATATTCACGTTTACAATTGTGTGTCTCAGTAGTCTGTTAAAGCTTGCACATTTAGAATAAAGTGAAGACTCATATGAGGATGCAAAAAACAAACCAAATCCTAGTGATTGTTTAATCTAAAAATCCTGGATAATGATCTAGTCTGATGGTGACATTTAAAGCCCCCAACAGTCTCTGGACAGAAAGCTGTCCTAGAAGAAAAGGAAGAAGATCAAGGAGCAGCACAACTGCAGCAACAAGAGTCTGATGCCATTGTCTTCATCACCAGGGCAGAAGGCTTAGCTTGGGTGTCACTATTTAAATTTTCAAAGCTTTAGTGAACTCTCTCATTGCTCACAAGTGAGATCATGCCCTACCCTGACACTCCTATAAGGAGCTCCTACTGCACGGTGTGTGAGCACAAACCCCAAGGCTACCCAGGCTTAACCAGAGAAATTAACTTCTCTTCTGCCATGCTGTAATGGTGAGAAAGAAACTCCTAATTGCCTTGCCATGAGAGCACCAAAAGACAGCAAATCCTTCTTGGATCGCATGCTTTCTAGTGAACAGCCCTGCAAAATTAATTCACAGCTCCACTTTTGGATATGGCATCTGACAAAAAGATAGGCCATGAAGGTAATTAATAGGCAAGCTGCTTTAAATAAACACATCATAAATCAAAAACCAAAAATTATGTCTATTTTTATGTACACACACATTTTAATGTATCTATTTACGCATTTGTTTGATGCAGTTCTATATTATCCAGCTAGCCAGAAGACTTGGTGAAAACTTTTTTTGAAGACATGGAAATAAAAAACTAACATATGAAATATGGAATGTTACCACGTGGCTGAGGATGTGTTTAAGTTACCATAGAGCATTAAAGTAAAGTAAATCCGTCTTACTTCAATATTCACCTGTCTCAGGGGAAATTGTAGGGTTTATTTTACTCTCAGTTTTCTCCACACAGCTATTGAACCAGAGTGCTAATAGTGAAATCTGCATGTCCGAGACCTTGATAAATTGAGAATAATTATAAAAAATAATAGTTAAATACCAAGATAGTAAAATAAAGCATTGCTGTACCTGCAATGATGTCATCCATTTGCTCCAAAGCTGCTTCCAGCATATGACTGGCATCAGAAGCCATCATCTGGGATTTTTCAGATCTTTACTCTCTCTACTGAAAAGACAGAGACATATGTTACACTAAATAGCCTGATGGCAAAATATATTCCAGTCAATTATACATTAAGCTACACAAACAAAATTCATGCCACCGCTTAGTAATGTAGCCTAGTGATACAAAAATACAGCCTAGTAATGAGAAAACTAATAAAACTGTTCCTATTCTTGATAGGTGACTTGGGAGTTTGGGGTTTTTTTTTTTTTTGTTTTGTTTTTGTTTTTTTTAAGAGATTTTACTAAAACAATCAAATGCAAATGAAAAACCCAAAGAATTTCAAATACTGGAAGTCTGAGATTCTCCTGCTCCTCCTCCTTAACAATGGTTTCCTAGAGTCAAAGTTCAGTGCATTTCAGTGTTTTCATCTATGGGGAAAAAGAGGAAAAGACTAAGGTTCAATAGAGGAATGACGACATAAGGCAAAACATGCCTAGCCCATAAGCAGAAATCTGTAGGAGCTCTGCTTTTTGATTTTTGCCTTAAGAGTAAAGAAAATCCTGAAATAGTTTTTACTCCTCCCGTTTATATCCCCATTCAGTCCTTCCACCAGCTCTTTCATGACACTGAAAATCCAATTCTTCCTGTTCAGTTAAACAAAATGTCCGAGGTATGAGTTCCCTGAAATTACTGCTGCTACTTTAAAACAGGATTAAATACATTCATGTTACCATCTGACATTAGGGATAAAAACAAAGAAAAATCTTCCAGAATGAGTCTCTGCTTGTGAGTTGGTGTTGCTGGACTCTAAGTCAAGCAGCAGCCGCTGCTGCCAGCAGATGAAATTTCAAAGGGGAGAAGAATTAATGCAGTCCATTTCCCTGCCCGTAAACCCCCCCCTCTGGAATAAGGCCGTTGGCACATCACCTCATCGCTGAAGCACGAGAGCAGCGCCCACACAGCAAGGATGGCTCCTGTGCCTGTGATTCACAGGGCTCTAACACGCAGCTCAGAGCACTCACACAGCCCACAAAGGGTCACAGTACTTCGATAGCTCTTCCATGAAGGCTGCAATTCCGTCTCTTGGCATTCCAGCTTCTTTTACAGCAAATTGTAAGAGCTGTGCTTTAAAACGGCTTAATTTTAACAGCTATCACCAAAGACATCTGTCTGACAATGTTCAGAGATATCCTTCAAACAGCTCAGCCTGGGGATAAGGGTAAAGGCAATGAGCCTGTGTTTTACTATATTCCAATGCTACTGAAATGCCACTAACATGTGTTCAGCATGGGATTACTTGTGCTAAGAATTCAAGTTGCTTGAATTGAAATAAATAATGCAGTGAAAATTGTACCATCAAACTAAAATTATTTTCTTCTCTTGAAAACTAAGAACCCTGAGACATGATGGGCTTTTCTCCATAGTGCAGGTGAAACATACACAAAGAAAGATAATTTATTAAGAACCACTGTGTTATCAGCATCCTGTGTTGATTCCAGTCAATGCAGATAACCCCAGGATCTAAAGAGACTGATGCAGCAATGAGCCAAACTGCAAAGTTCTAATTTGAACTCTGCCATTTATAGCTTGTCACAGTGGGTAAGCCATGATTTAACTTCAGATCACACTGATCTGAAGAGCAACGTGAGAATGAATGCCTCACCTTTAGTGTCCCCCAAGGCTAAGATTAATGTAAATGAATGGGTGGTTGTGGTCCCTCGGTTTTTGTCAAAATAATCTTTTAAGTACGAGCAAAGCTAAATTTAACCAAAGTACATGCCGCACAAGTATTTCATTTAACGGCACTGGAAAGAAATTGTGTCCAGAATAATCCAGAAAGTCATTAACTCAGCTCATATAAAGTTAAAATTGCTTCCTCTCACATGCCAACTTTACAGACACTCCCCCCGATCCTGCTGCTTCCATTTGGTGGTTTTGGGGAGACTCCCATCTTCTGTTGCCATATCACAGGCAGCAAAGACCTCTCAGCTGCAACGATCCTCCTTCCCTGCAGTATTTCCTCTAGTTCAAAGCAGCCATACCATGGGGAATAATCACCTCAGTGACAGGATATCCACCTACAGCAAACAGGTGCCAGAGGGGCACCAAGGCTTCCTGGTGCCACCAGCCACTCCCCCAGGAATGCATGGCTACCAGCTGTGCTGGGAAATCAGGGCAGCAGACTTCTGGCTCAGAGTTAGAAGGCAGAAAAAGATGGAAAAACGCTGAATACGGCACAGAGTTTCTATTGCTAGGGTGCACTCTGTGCTGTTATGTGTGATGAAAGCTACTGCTCCCTGGGCTGTTTCAAACAAGACACACAGGACCACATTTCTCGTTAACATCTGATACAGCACTTCATGATTTGTAGTGACAGAGGGACAGAAAGCACTCATACACTGCATTGCAAACTTGAAAATTCACTTAGGGAAAAACCTCCCATCAAAGCCCTGGCAAAAGCCAGAGAGTTTTGCTGAAAAACTCCACCTGAAGTCAATCTTCTACCTCCACCCTGACTTCACAGTCAGCCTATTTTCTCGCCTGTGCCCACAATCTATTTGCCGCTTAGCTGCATTAAGCTATAGCAAAACCTGCTGATCAAACAACGATTTATTAATAAAAACAATGTTCTTTGCTCCGGAGAGATAATGTGATATTACTTGCTTGACATATTTTTCTAGACAGACCTGTTGTGAGCGCTCCAGGCAAGTCTCACTTTCCCAGACACTCCCTTCATACAGTTTGGCTGCTCTAAGCAGCGTTATGAAGAGAGCTTGGTAGATCTCCTGGACTTCTAGCTTCAATTTCTGATCTAATTCTGCAGAAATATTTTCAACTGTGGATTCTTTTTGCGGTATTATTAAATATCGAGACACTTGTAACAGTCCCTCAAACAAGATCCATCTATCTGCTGGTATTTTAATTACAAATCTTTTTTACAGCTTTCATTCCTGAATGACATCAACAGATGCAGAACACCATGATCTACTTACTTATGTAAATATATACATATATTTTAAAAAATACACTTTTTTCAGCTTCGCTAAAGACTGAACAAAAGCTACCTCTCACATTACAGTACAAGCTTCAATATTAGCAAATTGTAACCCTCAGGATTTATTAGAATACACGTCAGCAAAATAAAAGAACCAGTCTACTCACCTTTTCAGGGCTGTAGGAGGAAAAGACTTTACTTTTTTGCCTGATCGGTAAAAATTCCTTGCTATTAATAGCCAAAGTTGTACTGCTAAGCACACATAAGTCGAAATTATTATCAACCCTTCTAAGCCACATGCTCATACTAATTTAGAGCCCAGCCCACAGAGATACTGCAACCCTGTTTGTTATAATTGCCTAAGCAGTGAGATCTTCCAGGAAGTGCAGACAGAGCAAACTGGTCTGAATTCCTGAAATTTATTTTGCTAAACTGGTTTTACACTATAAATCCTAATCTGAGATTTGCATTTCAAATAAAATGAAAAATTGCTGGTAGAACTATGGTGCTCAGAGCCAATATCCCTTGCAAATTTCTTAACCTACATTCTCTATGTAAAACTGCAACTTGCTGTGTCCTAAAGGAACACAAGATTTAATAGATATATCGACTATGAGCAAGATGTTCCTAAAAATGTTGAAAAGCCTTAATTAAATTTGAATCTTTCACAGCTGGCTTGAACCAGTAGCTACCCAGAGATAAGAATATGAACAATATTAATTTAGGCAACTCAGATGTTTTCCCAAGGTTGCTCCTAATAATGTGGTTACCAACTTGATCAGTTACAAGGGGTGTGGTTTTTGACAAAAACTCCAGAAATCCAGATCTTCTCTGCGGCCTAGGAATTCCTCTTACCTTTAGCAGATACACATAATAATTAACTACCACCACCTTTTTTCCTAGGATGAATAAATATGTGTTTCTAAACTGTCTGAACACTCAGATTTGAGTATTACATTGCTTTGTACTTAATGGCATAATGAAATATCAAGTGCCTTGAATAAGCCTCAGATGTCCTCCAAGGTTTCCTTCAGCTGCAAGATGACTCCTGCTCTGGAATGCAGAAATGTGCCCAACTTCCACCCTCACTCTTTCCCACCTTTCTTCTCCCCCGGCCACACTGTGTAGCATCTAGAGAGGAGCACAGCCACTGATTCATCCCTCCAGCTCATGGCACCAGCAGTTACCCAAGTTATAAGTTCACCTTTGGATCCCGGCCTTTTAGAACCTGCTCTACCTCTCTAATTAAGATAATCCCTAGGCCTAACCAGCAATCCAGGGAACAGAGTTGTTTCTTATGGTCACTACAATGACTGCCTAAGGAACGCTGCTCATGCAGGATCCTCCAGGGCTACCCAGCCAGAAATCCTATTTATCTGACAGCTGAGAGAGCTGAGAGCTTGCTCAGCCTGGGGAAGAGAAGGCTTCAGGGAGACACTGCAGCAGTTTTCCAGAGCCTAAAGGGATTACAAGGGAGCTGGAGAGGGACTTTTCACAAGGGCAGTAGCCACAGAAGAAGGGCTAAGAGCTTTAAGCTGAAGGAAGGCAGGTTCCCATTCAGTATGGGGAAGGAATTGCTCCCTGTGAGGGTGGGCAGGCCCTGGCACAGGCTGCCTGGAGAAGCTGTGGCTGCTCCATCCCTCAAGTGTCCAAGGCCAGGTTGGACGGGGCTCTGAGCAACCTGGAATAGTGGGAGGTGTCCCTGCCCATGAAAGGAGGGGTGGAACCAGATGGCTTTTGTGGTCCTTTCCAACCCAAACCATTCTGTGGTTCTAGTTTAAATCCATTTAGTTCTTAATATAGATGGTACTCATTCTATTTCCCCTCCATATGCTTCACTGGGATAGGCAGAAAGGTAAAAATCCTCTTCTCTCATTGATTAGCCCTTTTGTAATGAGTAAAATTGGACCCTGTTTCAGAGGGGTTTTAAGAATAACTAAAATAGGAATGAAAAAAATCAGGTTTGTTTTCAGCTGGGAATTGTAAAGTGCCCATACAAAGGCAGAACGGGCAGCTCTAAAGAGAAATATAGATTAGCCAAAGTTGAACACAGACCTGATAGCAAATTCCTTCAGGGAGGTGGCAGAACTGCTAAAGCCTCTGTTCAACCTCTTGCTGGGGGTCTTTATACAAGAGGATATCCTTAAGTGAAGCACAGTACCTTGGCACTGTAAACCCACCACATTTGTGTGTTACCAATGCAAGTCAGAGCAACAAGCAGAAAGCAATGATACTTTTAAACACAATATGCTAAATAATTTGATTTAAAATGCAAACAGAACAGAACATAGTTAAACTTACTGCATTATGAAGTGGCAAAGTCAAAGCCAAACATCTCTTTTCAAAAATAAACCCATTAAGTTTGCTAATGCAAGTCTGAATTTCAGTTCTGGGGAGGAACAGAGGGTGAAGGAAAAAAAAGAAAGCCCCCTTTAAGAAATGTTAGCTCTGACTCATACTTGGTGCTTTAAAACACATATCACCTCATATCAACTCTTCCACAGGCCTGATGGATATTGAGTTACAGTTCCTACGGGTACCATAACCAAATTTCCTGACTCATGTTTGCACAAAGTCTCATCCTGACACATAAAAGCTGACGCTGACAGAACAGCATGTGCAAAGTGAGCTCCCTTCAGCTCCTCTCTGAAACCCTTCCAGCAACTGCAGGAAGCCCTTCATTCCTCAGTGTTGCTTTAAACTTTGTCCATATAAGCTTAAAAAAGCCCTTCATCATTTAATTTCATATTGGTATCAGATATATGAGGTTCTCTGAGTTATACACAGTATAAAGGAAAAATGTTATAGATTCTGACTCTGCAAATCATAAAAGCAAAATTGCATTAATTGTTACTGTATTAAGTCCAAAATGTCTAATTGTTTTAGTTCACATCTGTCATCTAACTAAGTTCCAGTTGCTAACTAGTTAAAATAAAATAAAAATAAAAGATAAAAAAAAGGCAACACGATGAATAAATAGTTTGGATATAAAACTTCATCTGAACAAAACACTACCTGGTAAAATACACGAGAGGGAAGTTTCTGAGGCAAAATATGAACATTTCTGCTCTTAAACACATACAAAAGTCAGATTTGGTATTGCAGTTCACATGTAGTTCAGAGAGTTTTACAACTAAGAAAAGTTAGATCCTCAAAACCTCAACATTTAAAATGAACTGTTTTTTACTTTTCCTTCCAATCTCACTAGCCTCAAGGTCACAGCTGCAAATTTTTTTCATGAAGGTCAACATCTCAATGAGATCTTTGAAGTTACTTAAATCCAGCTCCAACGCCTGGGAAACTGCCCAGACCACACCTTCCCCCACTCTCAAGTCATGAGAGTAAATTCATGCTCTGGTAAATTGAAAGGTGAGGAGTTATAGCAAAAGTAAACACAGAATTCATGCACAAATTAACTCTGCCCCAGAATAAAGCAGAGGACAAACCCTTGACAGAAACAGAGAGAGATTAGGTGGATATGATAAGCAAAATTTTCAAAGCTAGCCTATGTCAAACTCCTAAAAATTCAGACAAACTAAACAGTGCTAACACAGAGACAGAAGATCGTAGATCTCAAAGAAATGCATGGAGATCCAATTTTCAAATCTTCTGTTTCTTCAGTTCCTTGACGTACAGAGGGTTGCTGTAAGAATCAGCTGCCTTGCCAGCAAAGAGCAAACACTCCTCAGAGTGTGCAGAGCCCATGCAGCCCTTGGACTGCTGTGGGAATCACAGAATTTTTTAGGTTGGAAGAGACCTTCAAGATCATCAAGTCCAACCCATCTCTAATACCTCAACTAGACCATGACACCAAGTGCCTCATGCAGTCTTTTTTTAAACACATCTAGGGATGGTGACTCCACCACCTCCCCAGGCAAGCCATTCCAGTACTTTTTCACTCTTTCAGTGAAAAACTTTTTCCTAATATCCAGCCTATATCTTCCTTGTCGCAGCTTGAGACTGTGTCCTCTTGTTCTGTCTGTTGTTGCCTGAAGAAAGAGACCAACCCCCAGCTGACCATAGCCACCCTTCAGAAAGTTGCAGAGTGTGACAAGGTCACCTCTGAGTCTCCTTTTCTCCAGGCTAAACAACCCCAGTTCCCTCAGTCGTTCTCCATATGGCTTGTGCTCCAAGCCCCTCACCAGCCTCATTGCCCTCCTCTGGACATGGTCAAGCATCTCAACGTCCTTCCTAAACTGAGGGGCCCAGAACTGGACACAATACTCAAGGTGTGGCCTCACCAGTGCAGAGTACAGGGGAAGAATGACATCCCTGCTCCTGCTGGCCACACCATTCCTGATACAGGCCAGGATGCCATTGGCCTTCTTCAAGGTGCAGGGTATTTCTGAACCACTGGCGAAGGTGCGACCATTCCCATGCAGAGTAAAAGCCACAAATCTTCACAGAAACAACTCACTCTGAAGGTTTAGCGGAGTGGAGAATGCTAAATGCTCCTTAACACAGGCAGACACCGGAATAGGTGAGGCTCACTGAAGGAATTGGCACCACTGGACGTTGAGGTACCAGAGGTGTGTTTTTCTGCAGCAGAACCTCAGAACAAAGGGCAGGGTTGACGACCTAGAAAACAGACTTCCTGCAATCCAGAGAGACAATTCTCATCCACAAGATATCTAAGGTAAAAAACCTGAGATCTCTGCACAGAGAAACAGTTCAACATAGACACAATAAAGAAAAATATTTCTTATTACAAAACTACCTACTCTTGGCTTACTCTGATTATAAAGCTCTGTCCTGAATTTCCCTCAGCTTTACAAATGTGACGTGAAGGCTCTTGTGAAGTCTAAACTCAGCTTTAGAAGCAAAGGCTAAAAAGGTACACTAAAAAGTCAACTATTTGACTTTGCAAAATTCATTCTCATGTGAGTATTTTTCCTCCTTTGAATCATTCTGTGCAGCAAGTTACAAACAACGTCACTAGGTTGGTTTCATATAACCCAACCTGCATCTGTGGATACAAATATGCTGAACTCATACTAACAGGAACTGACATTATCAAGCACTTCTGTACAAATTGAAGCTTCAGTAGCTATTTTGAGGAAAGTGTGGGAAACAAAGAAAAGAAAAACATACATCTGCTGGAAACAGCAAATTCAACAAAATTGAATCCACTTGGATTATAAGCACTAAACTGGGAACAGTAAATGGCTCACTATGAAAAGCACCATATCCCACATTACTCAGCACATCAACAAAAATGTAAATGCTAACAGCTGTGCCAGTTTAAGGCCTGTGCTTACAAACAAAACACCCCTGTATAGATTGCTGCCTGAAGATTATTGAAAATATCTTTGCAAAGAAAGGCATCTTCAAGCTTTTCTTCTTTCTCTGCCTCAAGGATAGGTATAACTGCTGTCCTCAAATAAGTTATTTCACCAGGTGTGAAAGAGACCAACCCACACACAGAGCGGCACCAGTTGCTGAGTTGGTTTTGTTACTTTCTTCCTTATCTTGGGAATTCTGCACAAAGTCCCTGTGGCCTGTACATTCTGCATTCTTTGTGCCCACTATCAGTGGTACATCCTTCTCCTCAAGCTTCGTTAAGTTCCCCCTAAGTCTGAGATCATTAATCATGTCAAGCCCTAAACTTGCACACGACAATTCTACGGACAAGTAACTTATCGTTCCAACACTTGGACACCATAACCAAATGGCAAAAAAAATCTTCACAGCAAGTAAAGCTTTGATTCAAAATTATATTTTGTTGGTTTTGCTCCTCCGTTATCGAGAATGTGGGACATCTTACTCCCTGAAGAACTAGCCAACACTAAGAATGTATCTGTATCAAACCCTGTGCCACAGCTGAATTTTAAATCCCAGCCTCCTATCATAATTGCTTTCCATACTTAATGGAGTAACATTAAGTAGTTAAGTACATGGAGTAATAGATTTTATAACTTTGAAAAAAAGGCATTATACAGATAGGCAACGCTGCAGGACAGAAGAGTAACTGGACATCCAAGAGCAACATTTAATAGTTTTAAGGTTCACAGAGGTGAGAGAAACATGTAACATCCCCCAGCTGAAGAAACAATATTACAGGTAGCAAGAACACAACACCCTTTATCCTAGTTTTTCCAAGGAGTCCTAGAAGAAAAGTGAATACCAAGATACCTACAGACAGATTAGGCATGCACTGAAATCAGAAGCTGACTTTAGAAGGAACATGGAGCAGCCCACAGTTAATGTGTGAAAAAATATACAGGCCTCCTCAATGACCTGTTTGATAAAGGAGCTGTATTTGCTCACAGAAACACATGCTTACCTATGGAAGGCTCTTAAGAGATTCACCTCCCTGAAAATCCACTCAAGTGCTCAGCTCTTGTTTCTCCCACTCATTTATGTGCACTGGTACTGTTTTGACTCTATCACCACAAGTAAAACATGTTAAGTAATAATAAGATAATAATAAGAATAAAAAGTAACTGTATATACAATTTTGAATATCTGGGGAAAACATTTTATAGGCTTAAAAAGAGTTCTGAAGGGTTCACTGTGCTGCTCCCACAAAGTGGATACTCCTATGGCACAGGATACTAAAGAGATCCTGAAATTCTCCTGTAATGTATTGCATCTTTTAGTATCAACTATGAGAGGTGTTCTCAGGTTCTTACCATCAACAGAGCCCATCATGCAGCATCTGCCAACCATTTCAAGGCATTTATTCTAAGTTCTATACAAATGTAAAATGATTGCACTTCCATATCAAATCATCTTATCAAGGGTAAGCCAAAGCAACGTCAACTTCTCCTCATACATTATATGAGGGACTAAAGAGATAAAAAGCAAAGCCTTAGTTCCATGCATCAGGACACCCTTTTGAATTTGCAGAACTCTGAAAGTATGTGACACTTCCAGATAGAGACTGATTGCTCAGTAAAACTTAAGAGCCTCATGAACTTAGAAGTCTCTAAAGTTTCCATATTGCAATTCAGTCATTTTGGCTCACAGGTTTGCTAAGACACCTGATTCCAAAAGCTTTTGAAAGTTTTGCAAGTCAACTGAATACAAAAGCTGGGCCTAGGAACAGACCTATTCATAAACTCAGTGCTCTTCTGAGCTTTTATAAACATTTACAGCTAAAGTTCAGGATGCTGTCATCATAATCTATTACTGGGGTACATTTAAAGGATACCTTTTGTTCTCTGAATTCCCACTACTTTTAGGGCATGGAAAATCCACAAGTTAAACCATTATAATGAGCATACACAGGATTTCTCTAGATTCCTTTCCAGTCAAGTATTTTGGTAATTATTTAACTACTTGAACACGAGCAATGACACAATAGGATTTGCCAAAAGAATAAAACTGTAGCTAAAATTCTACTGCACGTTACTTCCAGTCCTGAGAAGAACTCTTTCATATGGTTGAAATAAATAGAAAAAGTGCAGATACTAGAGTATAACAGTAGACAAAACCAAAATATTGTCATAAATGTAGTCAATTTTTACTGCCTCTGAAATAAATGCACTAGATACCTTTGTTCTGGCATAACAGAAAAATGAAAAAGAATTCTGACATTACTTTAGAGGGCCTGATTGTCATCATAGCAAGGCCAGAGGTCATAAAATGCACTGTCATAACCAGGAATGTCACCTAGGGGCATGCTGATTGTCAGGCTTTTACACATCCTGTCGTGCTCCAGAGCATTGCATGTTCAGACCCAGAGCAGCTTTCTAGAACTCTTTGCAAGTGCTACTACTCATATTTGGTCTGTGAATACACCTATGGAGTTTCCTGAGGTAATAACTTAATCCTGTATTTTAATGGTTGATAACAATGCCTTTATTTGACCTGTTTATTAATACAGCCACAGAATCAAATTATTTCAGGCTAATGACTTGCAGAGTCCTTTAATCCCTAACAGCAACCAGCTGATTTGCCTGCATGGAAAGTTTCACAGAAGTTTCTTGGATTTGGGGTCACTTGCAGCAAAACCAAAATTAAAGACAGACATAAGACTGAAATATTGAAATGACCATCTGTTGGATAACTATCTTTTGCTTCTATTTCAGGAAAGAAAAGAGAATCAGAATCCACTATCAGTGTCTTCAGTTTATTTAATTTTCCAGAAAATGGATCAAAGTCTGCTTCCATATCAGTAATTGTAGCATCTTTGTACTCTTCTATTAAATTTGCAAGGAAAATTTGATTTGCTATTATATAAGAGATTCAGTCCCCTGTGTTCCTGTTGTTTTCAAACTTCCAAGTGGAAATATTCAAGGCAGTTTCATTAATTCCAAACTAAGACAGACCCTGTCCATTCCTACTTGAAAAGGAGAATACTGTCATATTGGCAAACACTGAAATATGGTTCTGCCATAAAGAAATGCTTTTACTCTATCAGTGTTGATTGATAAGGGGTAGTTTTGCTTCAAGACTGTGCTGTAAACATGTACGTGTAACAGTTCTGTTTACTCATTAGTTAAGAAAAGCAAATAAAGTATATTTACAGTTAAATTATATTTATGAACATTCTGCCTGCATTCTGCCTAGCACAACACTTTTATCATTCTCTACTAATTTCGAAGCTCTTCTAAGTACCCAAATCTGGGTTTGTGAGCAGATGCTGCTTCCATTTGCAATTAGTCCTGGATAATCAGAAGCTTTGATTAAATAAAAGCTACAAATGGCTGGTGAATCCCAGCTAAATTTCAGAGTTTGAACTCCTTTTATAACAAACCATTTACTCTGAACACAAACTCCTTTCCCCATGCTATTAAAAAAAAAAAATTCCTAAAACCTGCCTTTGGCCAGTTAAATGAGAACCAGCTGCACTTCACTATCTGCAGAGGAAACTGAAGATGCTAATAAGTTTCCTAATTAAAATGGAGAAGGAAATCAAGGCAAAACAGATTTGGACCACAAGTCTCTCAGTAGTTTTCTAATCCTTAGCCTGATGTACAATTATTGTGAACTGCAGCACGCCCTGGACATTGTATGGGTGAGTAACTATTGAGGATTATTCAGTATTTTTCACAACAGAGCAGCACTATGCTCTGCAAAGCAGGCCAGAACAGACCTTCTTGCACAAAAGCTTGTTAGAACAACTTTCCTTTCTTTTATTGACAAATGTTCTAATATGATTTTCTTTCTATACATACTAAGTCTGCCAGAGGAGACTGAAAATTGTACTTTACAGTTTAGGTAAAATTTCTACTTTGCATGCATTCAGCTTTCTAAATTGAAGAATGTTTTAATTCTAGAAATATTTAACTAATCATTTGTAATGCCTGTGACTGAAATTTTCAGGTTTAATATAATCTGTACTAATACTAAAAAATTGTGTACATATAGTTTTATTTACTGTACTTTTATTTTATTTACAGGAGACTACTTCAAGAAAAGAAAAAAATGACTTCACTAATTTTGCTTTTTCTTTTCTTCAGATGTAATGAACATACTCTTTAAGAGAATAACCTACTTTCATAGGTGGTTTGTGCTTGTTTCCTGCCTATCCACATAAAACAAGTTATCATCCTCAAAGTCGTCTCTGTTTTTGGTTGTTGTTTTTTTTTGGTTTTTTTTTGGCGGGGGGGCACTGTGGTTAGTCTGGAGTGAAACATCAGAATTCTTCTGTTTGGGAACTGACTGGATTGTGTTCATTAGTTTATGATCACCCCAGAAACACACTCATAAATCTTACTGCAATGCCATTAGAGTAAGATGTTCTGATTATGCTCTATTAAAGCAGATGCTACCATCTGCCCTGTAGAGGAATAAAAATATGATTCACTATATTCAAGAGACACTTGGCAAGTATCTTCTCCTGTCCAAATTAGATTTCTGAAATAAAATTTGGGTTGAAAATAGTGCAAATTGGAAATAAAATTACTTTTTTTGTATAAGCACTACACACAGAAGAAAGGAGGCAACCCCAGCTAAGTCATCTCTGAATGCAGAGACCAACCAGACTTGTTTTCAGGAGAGGTTAAGGTAAAACAGGAGTTCCCATACTGTAAGCGCTAGAAATTCAGATTAGAATGCAACAGCTTAGATTTATCTTGACTAATTACTTTAACTGGCACACAATCCATTCATCTTAAAGAGAATGAAGACCTAAGCAACAAGCAAATCATTCTCTAAAAATATTTATACACTTTATGTTGCTGTAATGAAAACAACACTCCCAGTCAGCACTGAATAAGCAAGACTTGTAACAGAGGCATCCTTTGAACCTGTCTTTTTCTTGACTTTGAGCATTCAGTCTGATTTCACCCCTCCAAACTAATGCAAGGTTTTGTTGAAGGAGAACCAGCTGATCTGTTTTCTACAAATTCACATCTGCTTCAGGAAACCATCATCAGTTTACCACCTTTTCCTTGGGTAATGCGCCAAAGGCTTCCCATACAATTACCAGCTCATAGTCGCAACTTTTTGGAAGTCAGATCCATTATCTACCATTCCTTGAATGACACATGCTACCTGCTCATATCAGGTTTCTTATCTTGACCCCTCTATAAAGTGCTCTATTCTTACCTGTATTTAATCTTCAACTTTTATCCTCAGTTACTTCAGATTTAGCCTGGAAAATTCAACTAAACAGAGAAACACTGAATATATTTTACATATCACATACACGGAGTTGAGAAAACCACTAATGGTCCCCCATTTGTTTGTTGATGATCTGACAGAGAAATAATGCCCTGTCTTAGGCATTTGAAGATACCAAACTTTCCTTTTTGATCAGTATGAAAATATACAGTGCTTTCCCCTCAGCAGGTTTCAGTCACAGGTTTTGCAGAAATACTAGTGAACCACACAATAGTCATAAAATCTTGCTTTACAGGTTATCAAATTAGAGATTAAAATCCAGGTTGTGCTTAAAAGTCCTCCAAACCACTACACTGGAACTTAGCAGATGCACATTATAAACACAAATTGACCTAGACTGGCTACAGTACCATCAGGAATTACTTTTTATGTTTGTTTCAGAAAGAAATTATCCTTGTAATTTAACTGCTTTGTTCTCCGCATCAATGAATTGCCAGATAAAAGTGCTATTGGGAAATGGTTTAATAGCAAACAAGCGAAGATGGAAACAAAAGAGGTAACTGTAAGGTTACAAGGTCAGAGAGACTTGAAATAAAATGCCACACTAAAACATAGAGAGGCAGAGGCATCTAGATACAAGAAAAAAAGCACCTTTGTTTTGCTGCTTAATGTAGATCTGTGTAAAAGAAGAACTAAAGTGTTGTAAAAGTGTGGCAGGAAGAAATTCAACCTGCCACAGGTTACCAAAGATACCACCTCAGAGCTGGTGCTTACAAAGTCAAAGAACAGATTGAGCAAAGGTGAGAATCTCAGCTTCAAAGCAACAGGCGAGTTGTAAGCACTGAACAGACAAATACAAGCTGGGGGAAATTTAAAGAACTTTATTTACTGCTCCAGCTTTCCAATTCTCAGGGCATTGACTGAAGCAAAGTTACTTCATACACATCTACAAAGTTCTGGTAACAGATTAAGTGTCCCTCCAGGGACATCCACACTGCTGCTAAACCCTCTTCAGTAACTTATGAGATTTTCAAGGTTATACCTAAAGGGTATAACCTTGAAAGGATCTCTGGGGATGAGGAACGAAAAACATCTCCAGAGACTAGAATGATCCAACTTCAGTGATGGAAAAGTGACTTCTGACTGCCCTAAACAATGTCATCTTCTGCTGCAGTGCTATTTCCACAGTGTTGGGTATTTCTGGAAAACAGAAAAGCCTTTCTTCATACAGCATGTTCAATGACTTTGCACCTATACTGAGTGATCAGTATCATAAAACACATTTCCTTATTCATCACTCTCTGCTTTGATAAACTAAATCATCACATTATAGACTTCTAAAGCAAGGAGGAGGTTTCATCCTATTGCTGTAAATGTCTTTTCTAGGGAAGGGAGCAGGAGGAAGGTGGATTTTTTGCTAATAAGCAGAGCCCTACTGAGGCCCTGCTTTACCTGTGTGAGCACAGTCCTTTGCTAATCCTACCAGACCAAGGCTGCCTGAGCTCAAACAAATCCTTAGCTGTAGGGAAAATGAACTGAGTTTCTGCTCTGCCTCTGAGTAGCCTAATTAGAGTAAAAGCAGTGTCTGGGGATGAGCGTCTTGTAGGGTTTTGTGGAAGTTTGTTTGTTTTGAGGAGAGAGACCGGAAAGAGGCAAACAGGAAACAAGTTAGGTAAAAGAGGGCTGGAAGTAGAGCTGCACATGGAATAACAAAGAGGTGGTTCACTGCCTCTTGTTCTGTTTCATTTTCTCATCTTCTGCACTCACAGGACATCGTCCCTCTGCCTTTCCTGCCTTTTTGCTGACACTACCAGCATGTTGAGGGAAGGTGACTGAGGTCTCCTCTCTACTCTTGTCCATCTGTTCTCTTCCCACCCTCCATTCAAATGCTCTCTGCCACACAGAGTCACATTTTGCTGCCTCAGAGCCTGCATGGTCTGTCTGGAGAAGCCCCAACTCAGTGTAATAAGCACAACAGGAAACTGGAGAATGGATTCAAGAACCCAGAAAGCACTTCTGCGGTCTGTGCCTACACCAAAACATTCTCCCTTTGTCTACACACACCCTGATCGCTTTTCCGCACTGATGATACCACATAAAGAAAAATGAAGTGAGATCAGACACAGAATAAGTGAGGGGAAGACAGCTCTTACTATCTCATCTTTACTTATTCCTTCCTGTCTTCCCTGCTTATCCACATGTGGATGGGGCTGCTTGAGTGAAAGCAGAACAGTAGCAGCAGTGCCTTCTGCCACCATCCCTCTAATTCCTCTGCTTCCTGGGATGGGAGATGACAGCAGCCAGGGAACCTGCAATCAGGGAACAATGCTCCCAGCCCAATTCCTACCAGGTTCCAGTCACACAGATCAAGCAATTTCTGCCCCCTCCCTTTAATTTGGGCTTCCCACAGGGCAGAGTCCCAGATGTGTGACAGATAAGCTGCTGTATGTTTTATCAAGACACTTGATTACTACCTGGCTTAGGTAAATAGGACATATAAATTTTCAAAAGTGATGCTAACCTTAGTTCAAAAGAGTTACAGACAAGACATGTGTCTTTACAACAGGAAAAAAAACAGCAGTCAGAGGTGAGACCGGTCTTGAGTTATCCCTCAGCTTAAGTCTTATTACTGAGGACTTGAAATTATTGTATATATTCTAAATTTTATTATTTTTTTTTTACGTATTATACTTCTCATATTCTGGTACCAAGATATACCTGTCCTTCAGACAAAGCTAAGTATTTTTTGAGTTCTCCCTCTGCTTTAACTTACACTGGGTTTCCTTCAGGTTCAAGAAGCCTTTACAATTGTTCTCGACTGGAATCATGAGCAAGTGGATGGAAACCCCTTATCATTTAAAAAACAACCCATATTTGCTTATGTTTGTCACAGCTTGACCTTTCACTTTCCTGGTATACTGAGTTCTACTCCAAGTATTTCTTCATTAGAAAGATGGAGAGAAGCATTAAGATTCATTGGTTTTAAACAAGTTCATACAGCAAATGCAAGTAAAAATCAGGAACATGGGCAAATTCAATGAATAAACATGGCATGTTGGAATTCTGCTTTCTTTGCTCTCCTACCTGCTTTTTCCACATTTCCATATAAGTTTCAGAATTAAGTCCTTCATGCGCTCGCTCGCATATACCTAAGACAAAGAGCAACACAACCCCAGAAAAGTACCCCTCAGCGATTCCCCTCCTTCTACGTCATTAAAATTAAAAATCCAAAACCACAAACAATCTTTCTGGCCGCGGAAATACAAAGTTTGGTACACCCAAACCTTCAAAAGCACGCACTGCACCCATGCACAGTCAGACCCGCAGCTGCTGACCTGCCAACCTGATACTCAGCATCCCCTTCTGCCCCATGCAAAGCTGAGCAAAGGACGATACACGAAAGAGGGCGGCTCCTTACCCTTCTTGCAAATGCTAGGAGGAGGTATTTCTATCAGAGCAGCACGACACTGAGTGCTACCCGATGGGACTAGGGATCACTTGACACCCCCTCGTGCCCTTACCTCCCTTATCTCTGTACTGCGCCAACAGCCAGCTCCATCTTCCAGCTGCTTTATCCTGAACACCCTTTAAACAAGCTCCTTTTCACCACTCTACCACCCTAGACACCACGTTTTTATAGTTAATTGTCAAGGCCAGGGGAGAGGAGGAAGCGGGGTCCTCCCATCTCCGAGAGCTCGGCTGCAGCTGGGTGTCATCACCGCCAGTGCTTGCTGAACCCCCTGCCCTGCGTCAAGAATGCGCTTCATTTACCGACGTGCCAGTCGAACTCGAGTTTCGGAGCTTTTCTCGCCGCGAGAATAAATATTTACCTCACAGCGTCTATTTAAAAGCCCTGCTCCCGGCGGGATGGAACGGCGAGAAGCAACAGGCGCTGCTGCAGCCACAGCGCCGGGAGCTGCCCCGCTGGAACACCCCGGACCTGCCGAGCCCCCGCTGACCTGATCCTGATCTTCCTGATCCTAATCCTCTTCCTGATCGTGCCCGGCCGTGCCTCCGCAGAGCCGGGACAGCCGGGGTACCCGGAACAGCCGGGCCTTCCCACGCAGCCCGTTGCCGATCCCCGATGTAGCTGCCGGCCCCGACCCGGCCGCACTCGGGGCCGCCCCCCCCCCGTGACGGCGCCCGGCGCTCCGGCCCCCCCGCGCGGGCAGGTGCTCCAAGGAATTCCTGCGCTCAGGGAGTTCTCCGTACAGCGTTTCCCCTCCTCACTACCGCTGCAATCAAAACTATGTTGTTTCAAGAAGTGTTACCACGCGTATTTTTCTTTGTGCCCGCGGGGCGGGGGCGGTGGTTTCCAGGTTAACAGACATCATGGTATCGACTGAGAAAAACATGAACTACTCCAAAGATTTCAAAGTCAGGTGTTTCTCTACTCACAGCACTTCTTACCTACTTTAATTCTCTTGGTAAAATAATAGCACAGGTCGTTTATATTGTTACAACTATTTCATATCACCCCGTGTTGATAAGCACCCCAGGCTGCCCACAAATCAGCCTCTAACGCTCTGTTAATGACTGAAACCATCTCTAGTGCAGGAAGGCTCCAAGAACACGAGAGTGAAACAAAAACACTCACGAAGCGTAGCTTTTCTTCTCTCTCTAGAGACTGCGGGGTCACTCGTAGAAATATGACAAGTGCTGCGAGGTTTGGTCATCGGGATTTCCCTGGTCACTTGGGGCGCCGGGCTGAGCAAAAATCCGATCAAGGGTTTCTGTTGACTAAAGGGGTCACCCGTGCTGTACTGGCACAGCTCTTTCACGGCAGCGCAAAGTGCCTCTGGGGATGTCACTTTTCCACGGAGCTGGCTAAACAAAAGCAACTACTTAGCACAAAGTGAGATGAAGAGGTTCCAGACACATCCACAACACAATTAACACCTACTCTTCCCTCTTTGTGGGGCAGTTGTATTTGGACCACGGCAGTCTGCTGTCTTCCTTCTGGGATGATTATGTCTCTCACCTGAATAGTTTAAGCATGTCTAATATACGCGCTGTGTTAACGTAATTTTGTTACTTAAAACACTTCTCAGTTTTAGAATATCTTTTTGCCTAGAATCATCTCCCAGTGTGTTTGGGATGCTAAAACTTGTTCCCTGTTACCGGCTGAGTCACTCTCTGACCTTGGGAAGTATTATATATTATTTCAGTTTTGCTTTAAACTTATACAAAACACCAAAGCTATGAATCATACCAGATATTCCAGGTAAAGGATTGGACCTCACGTACAGAGCAGACATGCCCAAGGTGGGAGAGGGAGAAAACGGGAAGTGAAGGAGAATGCCTTTGAAACGTCTCCAAACATGCTAAAGAATAATTTAAACTGGCAAGGATCCATGGGCTGTGTATTAATTTGGCTTTTGAGTGTTTCTTGTCTCTTCTCTCCACTTCAAGGTACTCCTCTTAAATAGGTCACATAGAAGAGCAGTGAAAATTACACTAGTTGATAACATTTGCATCTTTCATAATACTGATATCAAAAATTATTGGGCAGCACTGCTTGTTGGTATTGCTAAACCACTCGGGAAGGAGTCAGTGGCATTTAGAACAATCTGGGCAAAACTTAGTTGAGAACAGCCCAGTTTCCTCTCCTTTCTCCCAGCTCACTGGAGATCTAGGGCAGGTGTCTGGACTATGTTCCACACGATAGAAGGAGCACCCGGGACCTCACTGACTCCATGATGCAGGGTGGGTTTCCCCCTCTCCCATTTATTCCTGAGCTGGAATTGCCAAGCCCCTGCTGGTACACGCTGTTCTCCAGCTTTTCACTGGGAGAAGCAGTGTCAGGCCTGGGAAGGCGAGCACGGCCTTGCCCCAGTGCTGTGCAGGGGAAGGGCCCGGAATGGGGAGGCACTGCAATTACTGCCGCTCCCTTGGGAAGCGCAGGCAGAAGCACAGGGAGCAGAGCACAAAGCACAAGCCTGTCTGTTCATAGGCTGTGATTTTACAGCTCTGATTCTTTCCTGTTTGGCACAATATTGCTGCAACACCAGAACGCAGAGAGCATCTTAATTCTGGGCTCCCTTTAGCTTGTCGGTCCAGTCTATCCTATTTGTATCATGGTAATAAGTGAGTTAATTCTGTACCTCTCTCAGTGCAGTGGGCTCCATGAGCACTCCCTCAGCTGTGCTGGCCTCTTGGCTAATTACCATTCCAGAAGTGCCCCCTTCAGTGAGAATGGTTTGTGTCTTCGCTGCAGTGGTGCAGACCCATGACCGTCACAAAGCTGGCATTGTGTTAAGTCTTTGCCTCTCTTATGTAACAATAGGGTTTATTCAGGGAGAGCAGAATCATCCTTCTCGGAAAAGACCTATGAGAAAAACAAGTTAGGAGCCCCAAAGCAGAGCACTGCTGGACGTGGCTTTACCAACCATCTCCATTTCTTCCATCTCAAAAAATAGTTATCTGTGAGAGCCCACAGCTTATCCTAATGAGATTTGATCATCAGGGTTTATTTTTGTGCTGTTAGAACTTATTGAGCAGACCTGACCAAGTTTCTCTTCCTCAGCATCACGGTCACATTGACAATGCTCAATTTCAGTTCAGGGCAGATTGCTGATCCTGCAAGTGTGCCTGAATGGTGCTTAGGCTGATGCATCCAGTGGTTCTTTCCTCGTGCTGCTTGCCCCATTACTGGATTATGTAGAGAAGTGGCAAAATCGATCATAGTCCCTGAAAGGTAAGGGCTAAAATAGACTCTGAGATGAAGGCTCTGTATGGCTATGCTCCCTGGGTAGAAACTTGTGGTTCTAAGTCTTTTGATACATCACTTTGAAGTACGTTCCAAATTGCTGTTATATTTGCCGAAAGGTTTTTATAAAGCTGTAATTTTCCTGTTTATAAAGGAGAGTAAATTAGTTGCAACTAAAATAGTCTAAATTCACTCCCAACCACGAGGATATTTCAGTATCAATTTTCTCAAGAATTCTCTCAAGATCTCACGTCCTTCTTTATGAAATCTTGACTCCAAGAGCACAACACAGGTCAGTCACAGTATGGTGTTGCTGCTTCCCCCAAATCAGAGTCCTCATAGACTGCAGGCTGTGAAACACCATCATTAAAACAACAAATAAAGACTGATGCAGGACTGGGAAAGCTGCAATACTGTGTAACCTCTTGTTTTTGAAAAAAAAAAAGTGACCCACTGAAATGCTCAAGGGATTTCCTTTCACGTAAATGGGGATAAATCAATTTAGAGAGGAAAATGTGTAGGAAAATCCTTCTCCATGGACTCCATGCAGCTAATCCATTATGTCTCACTAGAACCTGCTTTATCTTTAGGAGAGATTTGCAGCCAGTCATGTTACCAATTTCCTCTGGCACAACCTGCTCTTACCCTTAGAATAAACCACAAGCATACCTTAACCACTTAAAAAAGAAAGCTTTCAATCTGGTGGAATCAATTTGCCACACTCAAGTTGAGAGTTTGAATAAAGGTGTTTTGCCCCTACATAAAAGTAGAAATTCTCCATTTAGAAAATAGAATATTGAGATTTTGCAGGATAGCTACAGCTACTTGATACAAAACCAGAGCTTTTAAGTTTTTTTTTCCTCTGTCATAATTTAGCAGAGCACATGATATAAAGGCCTTCTTACTAGGACAGATATGACACATTAAAAAAAAAAAAAAAAAGATCCTCAATATGTAGATAGTTTTGCCAGAGAACCATATTTGTTGAGCAGTTTGGGGGTTTTTTTCCCCCAATCTTCTCCTTCTATTCCAGAAGCTTTCATTGACAAATGCAGTCCTAAAAAAAGCCTTTCAGGAACGTGTTGTGCCTTTCGTTCAGCACTTTAAAAAAACATTTAAGCAAGCCATTAATGCAGCTGCTTGCTGTAACTGGAATTCCACCTGAGACAGGCGAAATTATCCAAATTTAGGTGGTTCTGCTACAAGGACTTGGCGCCATCTCGTGTTCAGGCTTTAAATCACTCGAGAGTTATCCTGAGAGTTTTTGGGATAGAGCACTCCTTCTTGGCTTCCCAGGTGAATGCAGCCTCCTCATGCCGAGGCATTTTAAAAATTCTGGGGTTAGCAAGCCTGCCTTAGTAAATCAAGAACTGGTGGGGAACAGCTATTTATAACATCTGCATTTTCTCTCACCATCAGGCAGCTCCAGAGATACAGAATTTATACCTTGTGGCTGCAGGGACTTGTGTAGAGAACACAGCCCCACATAAGCTGGGATTCCATCTCCTTCCATGAGGCCTTGTTGAGTCACAGGATTTGTTTCAGTCACAACCTTGGGGGATTTAACAAATGCCTAAATTCGTCATAGGAAAAGAAAACATGCTAGAAAGTCATGTGAGCTACACAAAGTGTTATTAAGCTGTTTCTTGACTTAAAAGATATCTATTGTCATATTATCTCTTCAGAAAATCTCCCAGCCAGTTTTTTGTTGTTCTCCCAGCCATTTTTTTTTGTTGTTGTTGTTGTTTTCTGGGTTTGTTTTTCTTTTTTTTTTTTTAAGGTATTTCTTAATTTAAAAAATACACACAAAACCCTGTACCTTCAAACATCAGGAAAGGCCATAACAGCAGAAAAGTCGAGTTCAGCTTACCTGCAAGCTTGGAGGCAGGACACGAGCTGGGCCTCTATGTGCTCTCTTTTCCTAGTGATGACCTTGCTCAGCTCCGTGTCAGGGTGGCGCTGACTCTCACAACACCCTTTTTCTCACAGCTGCAGCAGGTCATGCCTTCACTTTTGGTTTCAAGGCAGACCCGGGGCGGCTCCGGCCGGTGCCCTTCGGTGCTGTGATGGAATAAAACACCCTGTGCTGGCTCAGCTGCAGGAATGAGCTGTGGGGTGTGACTTGTCGCAGCTCTCAGGCAGGCAAGATTAGCCTAAGCCCCTTTCATCTAACCCCAACAGGAGCCAGAGCAGACAAGGTCAGCTCCTGGGACTCAGCTGACATGCAGGAGCTCACTCACATGCCTGAGCTCTGCAAGGCAAGGTGAAGATCTTTGGGTATGATCTAGAAACGTGAAATGATCACAGTACCATTAGAAATTATCAATCACAACATCATTACATAATCAGTACGTGTATATATTATTCACATAAGCATTAACTGGACTCTGTGATGCTTCAGTAATGTATCAGACTAGTTCAAAATGCAAGTCAAACAGCCAAGATTGAATATCTTTCTCTGGGAAGCAGAGACTAAACGGGCAAGCACGTATCCCGATGGGAACTTTTCTTCATATGGATGTGAGTTGTTATATACTGGTTTTGCATATTCGGTCTTGAACACATGGAAAGGAGGCGCTACAAACACTGCCTGTCTTAGACATCTGTGCTCCACTCACAGTCCAAGTATCTGAGCTTCCTTACACTGAGACTCAAACACCCTGAGCCAAAACAAAAAAAAGGAATGCAGACGTTTCCTTCTTATGCACAGATAACACGGTGCCTGTTTGTAAGAATGAGTTTAAGAACTGCTCCACTTGTGGAAACGAACACCCTATTTCAAGTCATTACTTGCATTTGAATTTCAATGCTCAGTGCTGCTCCACCATTGTGCAGCCTTCAGAGAGCAGTGCTGTCCCCATTCTAGGACAATAATTCATCAGATATAGCTCTGAACTGCATCTGTGTTATGGCATTAGTTGGTTGTTTTTACTTTGAGGCAGAACTCTTCCGTTATTTAAGTCATGGGCTACAAATGAAGGACTGTGTTAGAGCCTCTAGAGAAGATAGTCAAAGTGGAATTTTTATGTCAAACTGCTCACGTTTGTTTACTGGTCAGCTGTGCTCTGGTGTTTCCTGCTGTTTGCTGAGATGTGGCTTCACAGGGGGTGAATGGTGCTTTCTGTGGAAATGAAAGAGTGGGCAGTTGCATAACTGAGCATCTGCTGATTCACATCCAAAGTGCCAGTCTGAGAGCAGTCATTAAGCTCTATTACAGAAAAAAAGACAATGCAAACACCAGCCTCAAACCCCAACCCAAGGAGAGAAAAAGCAGCACGTCGCTATCTCCAGTGCTTGTCTTGGACCCCAGAGCTGATAACCAACACGGGTGTACCAGAGCATGCACGGCCTGGAAATTCTGAGTAATTGACCCTGATTGACAAACCAGCGGGAGCCCCTGGATTTACAGGTTCCCTGGGGACGTGTGACCTGCTTTCGCACAAAACAGGTTTCCTGTCAAAGAGCCCTTTAGCCATTTTCCCAGTTCCTTTGTTCCTCTCTCTACCCCCAGAGATAAACTCAGTATTTTTCTGAGACTTGATTTAGCAACTAAGACCTGCTCTGTTTATCCAACAGATTGCAGGTTTACAGCAGTTCTGCACTCCTAGTGGTTTTGGTTTTTTTTAAGTCTAAAGAGTCTCTTCCCTGTGCCCTGCCTTTGAGTTGTAAACATGTTTTGAAGATGACTGCATGTATCCTGATCACTATACTTTCCAGGAAAGTGTCTACTGATATATTTTTACTTTCTTAAAATTAACTAGCTTAGAAACTGGACTACAATGTGGGGGTAAGAAGCTGTACAGCCTTCATGTACATTTTACCACCTTGGGACTGGAGCTAGTGGGGAACCAAGTTAATTCCAGCACAAACTCTCTCAGAAGGGTTGTTTTCAGCTTGATCGCAGTGCTACAGCGGCAGGAGTTCTGACTGACTGAGAAAACGTGTGTTTCACTGCTAATGACCTCTGAATCCTCTTGTGATTTCATGCTGATTGCAGCTTTATAAGACCCAAAATGAATTTGTCTCTGTTGGAAAACTGAAACTTTGCTTCTATGCTTTGCCAGGCTTTCTGTTAGTTCAAATAAAAACACAATTATTCATAGACAAAGATATTTAGATATTTATAAGCACTGTAAATGTTGACATTTGGGTAGTTAGCAAGCCTTTGCAGGTAATTTGCAGTTTAACTTTCGTTACACAGATCCAAGTTCAAGATGTATTTGTTATTGTGTGTTACCACAATGCATTATTTTATTCTTTGCAGCTTCTTAATGTACTCTATCTTTGCTGGTAATATTATTAAATACTTAGGGGGTTCTATCTCCCAAAAAATCCTCTCTTAACAGGAAATTATGACAGTTAGTCATCTTTATTGTGGTTCTAATATTTGTTTCAGTAGAAGTGCTCTACTCTTGATATGGAACTGGATTTTTTTGCATATTTACGATCACAATTATTTTCTTCTGAGTATGAATTTATGTCCAGCCAAAAGAAGTAGCTCAGTATCAAAAATTTGCTGGTATGACAATGGCTGCATTTCTATCATATCTATAGATTTAGACAGTGGCTTTCTGAATTGTGGCTCATGGCTTCAGCCTTAGAAGTGTTTAATTTTTTGCTATTGTAATTTTTTTTTTCCTGCTAAGAGACCTTAAGATTTCTTTTGGGATTTTTAGCTGAAATAGCTAGGAAGATGTTTACTTTTTTCAGGCTCCTTTAAAATCTCCTGGGTTCCTAAAGCCTTGCTCAGTCACCACAGAACCCAAACCACTGGCTTTACCCAGTGCAGCTGTACACAGGTGAAAAATTTGCTCCCCTGGAGTAATGGAATGAATAAGGACAGGAATTTAGCTTCTGCTTTGCTTGTGCATTGTCAGATATCAGGGTCCTTTTTCTGTGTACACACCACATTCCTTTAAAAAAACCATTCACATCTTGTTTATGAGCATTCCTTGCTATTTTTCTGGTTAGTCAGTCACGTGATGTTGTATTTCCTCAAAGAGCCCCACAAAACCTTTTTGTCTGGACACAAACAGGGCTGAAATGAAAAGCAATGGTTATGGCTACTAACATTTACAGTGTTGAAGTTAATTTGGTGTTATGAGTAATATCAAACAATGTGAATATAAATATTTCATCAAAAAATTTGCTTCTGGACATGATAAGCAGCACCTTCCTTGCCCTCTTCCTCCATCAGAGGGAGTCAATAAAATCCTATCCAGTAAGAAAACCACAACTTAATTGTCCCAGCTGGATGCCAGTGCTGTGCTCTGTGATAAATCTATGGAGGTTTATATTACAAAAGGTGGATGTGGAGAACTCAATTGCTTTCTCATTAAAAAAAAATTAGATTTCTGTTTTTCAAACATCAAAACATAAACATATGAGTATATGACCATATGGCCAACACATTTTGAATTGCTTGGATAGAAAAAAGTATCTCCTCATACCTGCTGGTCAGTAAAGCAAACGTTGATTTAAGTAAGAACTTGATGAGGAAAAGATTTATCCAAAGTGTATGTTTAAAGCTCTGGGCCCCTCACTGCAGGAGGGGCTGGGCTTAGTCCAGAGAAGGACAGCAGAGCTGGGGAAAGGCCTAGAGGGTCCAGCTGAGGGAACTGGGGGTGTTCAGCCTGGAAAACAGAACACTTTACAAACGTGACTGCTCTCAACAACTGCCTGACAGGAGGCTGGAGCCAGGTGGGGATCAGTCTCTCCTCCCAGGTAACAGTAGCAGAAAAAGAGAAAATGGCCTCAAGTTGCACCTGGTGAGGTTCAAGTTGAATATGAAGAAAAATCTCCACTGAAAGAGTGGTCAAGCATCAGAAAGAAGAGGCTGCCTAGTAAAGTGGTGGGGCTGCCATCCCTGGAAATGTTCAGAGAAGAAGTAGCCTTGGCACTTAATGCTGCAGTTTATTTGACACAGCAGCATTCAGTCAAAGGTTGGACTTGACCTTGGAGGTCTTCTCCAGCCCTAATGATCCTGTAATTCTCATTCATTGCCTACCGCAACTTAGATATTTCTTTGAAATTTAATAAGTTCACCAGACTGACTAGGAACGCAGGGGTAACAAATATGCAATGAGAACGTGAATATGTTGTTCTTCTTATGATACCAATGCCACAGGAGAAAAAAAGTATTCAGGGTAGCCTAGAAGTTGTTTCAGATTGTTTGTACACAAGTTCTTTAAACTTAGAGCAACACATTTTTTACTTTACTGCTGTCATTAATCCTGAAAATGTATGCTTGCATTTCATGGCCAAACAGCTGAAGAGGAAATGCATTTTTTCTGGAGGCATTCAAGGTCAGGTTGGAAGCTGAAGGTGCCCCTGCCCATGGCAGAGAGGTGGAACAAGATGAGCTCTAAGGTCCTTTCCAACCCCAAGCCAAAAATCCAGGCAGCCTCCTCTAAACCTGCTCCTGTCATGAATAATTCAACTGATCCATGAGAAAAAGCAGGAACCAATCCCACTAGAAAAACAGAACCCTTCTCCCCAACATACCTAATCTATTGCTTCATGGAATCATGGAGAAAACAACACAGATTTTTCTCAGTGAAACAGGGCTAAAACAATGAAAAGGTTGAATCATTTCTCAGATCTTTCATCTGCACAATCACCTGAAAAAGTCACTTTTGGCCAGCACAGAGATCCACAGATTCACCAGCTGCTGGCTTGGCAAACCCGACTGCTTGGCCTTGGTTTCCCAAGGCTTGGGAACACCGTGTCAAGCACATCCCTTGTGTAACATCAATACTCAACCCCCAGGTGTGGGCAGGACACTGAAATCACTGTTCCCTGGGCTAGAAATTATCCTTAAAAATGACAAACCCGCCAAAAAGACTCAGAAGACTTTGTAACGCCTACAAATGCACCTTTTCCTCAGGAAAAATCCTTTTCACTTCAATTGAATTTTGCCCTTCAGCTCAGAGGGCAGACTCTGCTGGAAATCTTTCTGGAGGATAAACCAGTGATCAGATCAAACTTGGACAGGAAAAGCTTGACTAAAAGTGTCTGCTCTGGCACGCTCCCACACACACCCGGGGTGGCAGTGCCCAGTCTCTGGGTGGCTGGAGGCCAGCATTGGCACTGTGTGGACCATCCATCCCTGTGGCTGCATCACATGATCTTTGTCACATGTCCCACCTGAGGTTTACCTGTAAAACACATTTTCCTACTCAGATTCATTTCTAAGCTGTTAAGGAGGACACCTCCTTGCCTTTGAGCCCAGGGGCCTAGAGCTCAAACAGCCACTTAGAATAGAAAACACACACAAGATGGACAAAAGCACCAAATCTTGGACTTTGTACACAAAGCTTCAAGTACAAAATCATCAGAATTCACAGCAGAATTGAGGTGGGAAAAAAGGTCCTGCTGGCCAGGAAATTTAAAATCCTTTACCCCAGTTAATTAAAAAAAAAAAAAAAAAAATACTACAAGAACAGGTTCCACTGCCACCATTGGTCCATTGGTCCTGGGCAGCAGCACAGCTCTTGTCTGTGCCCAGCGCTCAGCAGCTGAAACAGCAGCAGCCACCTCCAAAGGGCATTTCCCACTGCTGCTTTTAACCCTCCCTTCACCCTCGCACACCGCTGCACCTCATGTGGGGTCACAGGGCTGAAAACGCACGGCAGATGAGTGCAGAAAAGCCAAAAAAGTCCTCAGAGAAGCTCAAAGCAAAAGCAGAACCCAAGCAGCAGAGGGAAGCTTGGACAGCTCCTGCGTGCCACCAGCTGCAGGCCCCCTCCTCGCTTCTAGCGGCCAAGCCACAGCCCTGCCCCTCCCTAAAGAAACCCTCATCATCCCTTATTCGACACAGTCGAGCTCCAGGGGCAGTTTTGGACACTCCAGACATCATAAGGGTATCATCACAAATATCTTTTCACCAACAGTTCCCTGAGCACAAAATTCCTGCATTCCCCAGTGGTGACTTCTACAGGAGCTTTAATATATTATTTTAAAAGGGAAGGAAGTTATTGACAACAAGTGAATTCCAGGTCACTTTTTCCACTGCACATCAGGACACCAACTCTCTCACCTTAGAGCAGATGGGAAAATGACATCCATTTTCTGAATACTCTCCAAGCAATGAAGGAGCTAAATACAGCAGCCTTGACAGGTTTTAGTTTACCACGGCCAAAGCAATTCCTAACAAACTTTTGACAGATGGAATTCGCTAGCTGCTAATTCCTATTGTCTAATAGGAAGATACTCATCAACCAAACACATAAAACATGGAGCTGAGGGCTGCCTGAGTACCTTAAGGTTAGGAAAGCTTAAGCTGGACAAAATAATTTATGTTTCCCAAAAGCTGCCTCTACTTCCCATAATTACTCTTAAGCACTTGACAGTGACTTCCACGGAAATTTTACCATTAAACTTGTTACATAAACCAGCAAACAAGATATGTCACAAAGGGTTGATTTTTCCCACCCTTTTACTTCCAAGGTAGAGGCTAAGGAACAACTCTGGCATCACACACATGCCAGCTTTGACCACATCACAGTGCTCTGACACCTCTGCGTACAAAGGCTTCAGTTTACAACTTCTACCCCCCAGGAAAAGGCTGAAATATCAAAAAATACACCCAGAACCCCACCCCAAGCAGACATGCAGGGCCAGCAGCAGGTCCTACAGAGGAAACAGAGCATTCCAGGTCCTGTCTCAAGCACTGACCCCAGCCAGAGTCACACACAACAAGAGACTTAAGGCTGCAGAAATAAAAGTAGGAAAACACCTATACCTCCCATTCTCAACACACCACAACTGCCTCCCCCCGAGAGTACTAGCCTTACTCATACCTAAGAAAACTCACACACTCAACAAAGTTTTGTTTTGTAGAGATGCTTCCCAAGGCAATTCTCTCTCCTACTAGAAGCAAAAGGCTCTATCAGCTCCCTAGGAAGCAGCAACCAAGGCTAGAATTGACACAAAACACGTAAAAAGCACTAATGCGGTGCCAAAAAGAGGAGAAAAACTCAATTACAGCAATCGTGACATACTAACCGTGTACAGGGAGGACCATTAGCATCCTGAGACAAACCCCGAAACACGCAGAAAGCAACAGCCCCTCACAGCCCAAGCACAGCTGCACCTGGACCCACCCAGGACCGGCTCTCCGGCACATCAGACATACTTGACCACTACTGTAAAAACAACGCCTCCCAACCAGACAACTGAAACACATTCTTACCTCACCAAAAGAGGCTGAGAAAGACCACACAGCCGCACACAGCCACCACAGAAGCCCAAATCCCGGGCTCCTCAGGGACCGGTCCTTATGAACCCCCGGCGGCTCGCGATGCGCTGAGGCGCCGGCAGCGCTGATTGGTCAGCGGTGGCCGAGCCCCGCCCCGCGCGCAGGTGCGCGTGAGGGCTCGTGAGTACCGTGCGGCGCGCGAGCCTCCCTCCTTCCCGCTCCTGCCGCCGAACGCAGGGATCGGTCATGGGAGAGAGGGGAAAACGATTTCTGGTGAGTCTCCCAGCGTCCCTGATCTAATGCCGTGCTGTCCCCTCATTCTGGTTTAAACCGGACGGGCGCGGCGGCCCCGGCTCCGGAGCGGCGCGGACCGGGGCTGTCCCGGCTCGCCGGCACGGAAACGGCGCTGCGGCAGCGCCCCCTGCCGGCGGTCGGGCGGTGCTGCAGCTCCACCGGAGGCTCCCGGAGCTCCGGGGCGGTTACGCCGCACACCTGTGGGGGGGCGGGGCGGAGGGGGGGGGGGGGGCCCTGGGCGCACGGCCCAATCAGCGCTGCGAGCGCCTCTGCGCATCGGCCAATCACGAGCCGGGGAGGGGGTTTCTAAGGGCTGGGTGGGCGACGGTGTTTGTGGCCGTGCCTTTGGTGTGTGGTGGTGGTTTCCTTCCCTGGGCTGTTTAACGAGGTAAGTACATGGTTTAACTCAGTGGTTTGAGCTGTGTTGAAGATAATATGTTTGGGTGTGGTGTGGTGCGGTGCAGGGCCGATGTTGGGTGGTCCCAGCTAAAGCTATGTTAATGCTGGGGGGCTGTTGCTCCCGGGGTAGGCCTCAGGTTTCCAAGCCCTTCCTTAATGAGGAGTTAGGAGGCAAGAGTTGCTGCAGTTTGGCTTTTTCCTGGTTATTTTAGGGCTGAAGTGGTGCTTTTTGTATCTTCTGCATCAGCTTCTACCCTTGGATTGGGTTTCCTGTGGCTCTGGTAGAGTGCAGAGGGTTTTGCTCTCTGCTGGGCCAGATAATTGCTTTGGGAAGGTCCTTTATAGACCAGAATTATGTCGGCTCTGCAGGCTTCTGCAGTTAAAGGCCTGACTCATATTTGCAGTGTGGAATTGGAGCCTGTTGGGTAAGGAATGGGAGACAGAGCCTTTCCTTCCCTAATTCCTCTAAGCTGTGAATTTTTGCTGTGTCTGTGGTTCTGGCCAGGGTTCGTGTTTGGGGTGGGACTGTGAAGTTTTGTTCTCTTTCCCAGGTGGTGTTGCTGTATCTGTGCTTGGGGCAGGGTGCATTGGGGTGTTTTTGTTAATTCAGGCTCGTCCTGAGGGATGGAAGGTACAGACTGAAAAGCTTGCAGGGAAGGGTGATTCAGCACTGTGATGTGGTCCCACAGTGGGGTGAATGATAGAGTAAAGCACCACTCTGAGCAAGAGCATGTCAGGTCATAGTCTGGTTTAAGCCAGTGTTTCTGTGCTATTGTCTTTCTTGTAATTTTCCTGTTAAATTGTAGCTCTGACTTAGAATTTCTCACCAAGTATTTGTGCAGAGTTAATTCCTCCTGCTGCTTTACCTTCAGTCCAGCATGCTTGCCTCAAGGCACTCAGACAGCCCCTGGTTCTGTGCTCTGTGTTTGGCTGGTCAGCATTCTTCTGCCAGGTGGTCCCCTCCTGCAGTTAATTGCCTGCCTGGGTTAAAGGTACGTGTCTTGTGTTCTGTGGAAGAATTTCCTGCAGTTTTCATTGTTTGTTTTCCCGGAGCGAGATTGGGTTTTTCTTCTTGTGCTTTGTGCTTAAGGATACATCCAAAGTGCCCTGTAGGTTCTTGGTGCACTGTGGGAATTTGGTGTGCATGTGTGCGTGGGATCTTGGAATGTAAATCAATGCTTGGATTGCTCTGGATATGTAATGGGAAGTGTGTATTAGGAGAAGTGACTGTGGCTAAGGACTGCTCTCTTGTGGCTCTGCGGGTTTGGCAGAGTGCTTGAAGGGCTTGTGAGAGCAGACCAGGGAATGGACAGATCAGCTGGAGGTTGAGCTTTGCTTCTCTTTCCAGAAGGCTGAACCCAGTAGTGAATGTAAAGTCTGGCCAGAGTGAGCAGTAATAATTGTTGTGGGTTTTTTGTTTTTCTCTTTCTCTTGAGGTCAGTTGTAAGGGCAGGACAAGAGCTGAGGCAGAGCTTGTTGGGACCCTGACAGAGAGGGAGAAGCAGCAAATGGAGTTGGAAAAGTATTGTCCTTTCTGTACCTGAGAAGTTGGACAGGACCATGGAATCAGACCTGTGGTCTTGTTGGGGAATCTACAGTCCAAGGGAACTCCTGGATTGCTCCTGAAGCCCTGGCCAGGCTTGGGGCCCAATCCACGAGGAAGCCGAGCCCAGCTGTTGCCGCACTGGACGTTGTGTCAGCCTGTTGCTGGCACCCAATTGTCCGAGCTGGGCCCTGTCCCAGCAGAGCTGTAAGTCTCTTTGCCGGCGGGTGGACGCGCCCGTGGGAAGTCCCGGTTATGGGAGAGGCTCTCCAGTGCTTGGCTGGGACAGGGGGTTCCCAGCTCACGGGCTGTGGCTCTGGAGGATGGTGAAGTCTCAGGGTCCCTGGTGCTGCGTCTCAGTCCCTGTGGTGCTGCTGTCTTTGGTAGCAGTGGTGAGGGGCATTGCAGGGCTTTGTTGTTTGGAGTTCTTTGCTGCTTTGAGCTCTGGTGGATGAGGCTGGATTCCTGAAGCTGGTGTCTGTGTCTTTGCTGCTGCCCCTGCCCCCTGGCCAAACAAACCTGCAAGGATTTAAGGTTTTAGGCCTGGTATTCCCTTTGGTAAGCTTCCTCCCAGCCCTGATGTACTCCTGGAAGTCCCATGGAGGTGTTCTCCTCTCAGGATTGAGGAGCTGTAGGCTGGGTGCTGCTTCTGTTCTGCCCTGGGAACCCTTGGGCTTGGAGAGAAGCCTGAAGATGGGCTGGGGAGACATGATCTGGGATATTCCCCCCTCCTGATGTTTGGTACCAGTGCAGTAGGAAAGTCCAGGTTTCCATCTAGCTCAGGATTTCTTGGTCATGGGACCAGAACTCTGGGAGATGCTGGAGTTTGAGGGGGTATTGTGCTAGCTCTGATGTAGAGCTGCCTCCTGTCATGAAGTAAACAGCACTTGCTGCAACTGGCAGACTTCTGTTTGTTTCCCTCAGAGCATTTAGAGGGCTGTGTAGCTGCTGGGCTGTTCCCAACAGGTGTGAGGTCCTTGTCTGTGCAGTGTAATGAATCGTATTCCACTGAGACTTGAATGAGCCTCCAGGAATTTGTGAGCTGATGAAGGGATTTCTGAGCCAAAGTTCCCGACCTGAATAAGGTTGGCAGCTCTAGTGGACACGCCGATTGCTGGTGATTGTGCCCTTCTGGCTGTGGAGCACCTTGGGTAAGTCAGAAATCTGTGGGAACTCTGTGGCCTTTCCTCGTGTAAGTAAATGTATTTATGGCTATTGCACTGCAACGTCAGCTCTGCTGTTGCTGATCTAGAGGAATCAAGTATTTCCCCACCAAGCACAGCCTTTTTCTCGTCTGTCTGTTTCTCAGAGTTTTCAATTGATTGTCCTATTCTTGAAATTCAGCGCTCTTCTGAAATCCACAGGGAAGAATGTGAGATCGTGGTCACAACGCTTAAGCGCCTGTGAGAGGCGAAGCAGAGGCTTCTTTGAAAAGCTCTGCAAAGGAAAATGTCAACTGAACTAGGGACGAGCCTCAAAAGTAGTTAAATAGTTTCTTCTAACAATGACATCATGTAAACAGAGGAATGGGATGCATTTGGTATAATTTTAGAGGTAGTCTAGGCAGTACAAACTGCACAAAATTGTATCAACAGGCTGGAAGCAATCAGTTCATTTCCCTCCAATCACAGCTTTGGTTGAGGTGATTTTTCTGGGCAGTTTTTCAGCTTGGATGGGAATGAAAGCTTCCAAGGTGTGCCCCTTTGTAGCTCAAGTCCCCTCAAAGATAACAAGCTGATGTTGATGTTTTCACTTTCTTCTCAGGGAAGCAGTGGCCTGAAGCTGTTCTTGTCTCTGGCAGTTGCGGGGCACGCTTGGATCTCTGCTGCAGCTCTTCTGGTGTGTATGACGGGTGGTTTTCAGGGATGTGATGGGCAGCATTGCAGCCTGGAGCGCTTGTCTGGCGGTGCTCAGGGGTGTAATGGCCTGCCGGGTTCCTCCTCTGCCTCTGTCCCAGGGCGGAGCTGTCCTGCCCTTTCAAGCAGCCCTTCCTTTCCTGGGCAGTTGATCCGTGCTGTGCTTGAGGGAGAGATCTTGGTTGTGGCTGTGTCCTGCCTGCCTCGGCTGGCAAATGCTGCGGTTGTGGTTGGCGTGTGGCCGTGGGGATCCTGGGGACAGGTAACAATCCTTCCTTCCCCTTGCAGGGGGATCTGTGCCACACTCAGAGGCTGTGGCCTGCCCCGGGTTCCCAGAGAGCATTTCCCAGCCACTGGGCGCTGTCTGATGAGGCAGGCAAAGGGGAAAAGATCCTGGGGAAGCCCCAAAGTCTCCGCTTGCTCTTTTTTCCCTGCCAAGTACCCTGGAGTGAGTGCAGTGATCCCTGAGGTTGAAGAGAGGCTTGGGATGAGGCGAAGAGACTTGGAGCCACCATTTTCCCAGAATGACACTTCTGCTGAAAGGTTTGTCTAATACTTGGTGCTTTTGTCCACCTGGGCTGAGTTCCCTGTTTTGAATGCAGGATGGACTTCTGGGGCCTTACACCCAGAGGCAAGCCAATACCTTCTAGTCTGTGGGATCACGTCTTCTGGTTTTTTTCTGCTTCCTTTTGTGTATCAAAACTGGTTGTTGTTTTTGTGCTTTGTACTTAAGGATGCACGGGAGCTCCTTTGACCCTTCCACACGAAGCAGTCCAAGTGCCCTGTAGTTAATTGGATTAGTTGTTGACTGAAGAATAAAATCAAATTAAACCTGTTGATGTCTCTATTGGTACACTAGGAAAGTTTTAAATGTTCCTGTGTGTGGGAGGCTTGGGCCGTGCTTGTGGAGATGTAAAGAAGCACTTGAGTGCCTGTGGGTGTGTACTGGTCACCAATGTACAAAGGCCTGAGCCAAAGCTGAGCTGTTGATGGAACCTTCCACAAAATGTTCTATTTATCTCCACTTCTTGATGAAAGCCACAGGATGGTTAGTGCTAGGATCTGGGTTATCTGCTCATTAACAAAACAGGGATTGACCTTTCTCTATTGAGAAGCTGCCCAAGGCCTTGTGGGGAGGTGCAGGGACAAGGGAACTCCTGGATTGCTCCTGAAGCCCTGGCCAGGCTTGGGGCCCAATCCACGAGGAAGCCGAGCCCGGCTGTTGCCGCACTGGACGTTGTGTCAGCCTGTTGCTGGCACCTGATTGTCCGAGCTGGGCCCTGTCCCAGCACAGTTGGAAGCCTCTTTGCCGGCGGGTGGACGCGCCCGTGGGAAGTCCCGGTTATGGGAGAGGCTCTCCAGTGCTTGGCTGGGACAGGGGGTTCCCAGCTCGCGGGCTGTGGCTCTGGAGGATGGTGAAGTCTCAGGGTCCCTGGTGCTGCGTCTCAGTCCCTGTGGTGCTGCTCTCTTTGGTAGCAGTGGTGAGGGGCATTGCAGGGCTTTGTTGTTTGGAGTTCTTTGCTGCTTTGAGCTCTGGTGGATGAGGCTGGATTCCTGAAGCTGGTGTCTGTGTCTTTGGTGCTGCCCCTGGCCAAACACTTCTACTATCCAGTACACATCCTGGGAGCTGTGCTGCATGGAATATTTTCGGGAATTTGATCCTGTGAGTTTTAGATGAAAACAGTGCTTCTTTTTGAATCTTGTAGGAAAGCAGGACTGGAACGTGGCGACTTGGAGGAGTTTTCCCACAGCTGTTTGCGTCTGTGCTCTCCTGTCTTTGTCTTCCTGCACTGTTGGAGGCGGGACTCATTTATTTGGGTTTTTCTTTTCCATCCCTGGGGACACAGGTGCTTTAGGCTCAGCCTGAAGGAGATTCCCAATGGAGTTTGTGATAGCTGCTGTTGGGTTTTTTTCCCCAGAGCTGGTTTACTTAACTTTGCTTTCACGCAATAAACAGTTGAAAATTAGCTTCTTACAGGAATTGGCAAGAGAATTAAGCAGTGTTACCCTTCTTATACTGCTGAGCTTGATTCTGCTCCAAGTCCTGCAGTACCTGAGGACCCCAAGGTGTTCAGGTGTGACAGGGGTTGGAAAAACCTGTTGTGTTGTGTGTGAGGCAGCCCGTTGGGAATGGTGCTGCGTTCTGGATGTGGAAGGGCTGGGTGGGTGTGGATCATGGGATGTACTGTAATGAGAGCAGTGTGCTGTGGGGATGGGCAGGGCCCGTCTCTTCTGTCTGCCAGGGGCATTGGAAGAAAACCTGCTGTGCAGACCGAGCTGATGTGTGCTGGCTCTCCTGTTTCCATAGTTTTTCCCCAGGAGTGGGAAGAAGTAGCTTATTCCTCTACTTGAGCTGAAAGTCTACTTGGATTTTTGCCCTCCTACAGAGCTATTGAGTTCTGTTGATTCTCCTGACTTGGGACTCTAGAGGGTGGGGGAAGAGGATTTTTGTCTCATTTTGTGCTTCTCTGTTGGTTTCAGCTCCTGCTCAGAAAGTGAACATAACCTTGTCTTCTCCACGTCACCGACACGCATGTGTCAAAGAGGGGGACCCAGAAGTTCTCGGGGCCCTGGCAGCGAGAGCAGCAGCAAATGGTGTTGGAGAGTTTCTGTGAGCCCCTGTTTGTGAGTCTTGTTTGGGGTTGTCCCTTTGTCCCCTCTGGAGGCACTCCTTGAGCGTGTTCAGGCTGTGCCACGTCTGTCCCCAGCTGCGTGCAGGTGTTTGCCCTTTGCAGGGGAAGCCCTGGCGGGGGTTGAGGGCAGCCTCTGCCCTGCTGCTGGCTGTGGAGGCAGAGCTGGGACAGGGCAGCTCCTCCGTTCCTTGGTTCCACAAGCTCCCGTGTTTCTCTTCCAGGGTGTTCCAGGTGCTGCAAGGCTTTGGCCCAACTGCTGGGAGCCACTGGACCCTTGATGAGCATTGACTGCGCTTGTGGAGGGCCTGGCCACGTGGGCATTCCTGGGAGGAGGAGGTTTGTGAGTGGAATGGCCGATCTGCATGAGACAGGGGGTGAACTCTCACTGCCTAGAGGCTGCAGCTGGGCCTTTGAGGGGATGAGAGGCAAATCCTGCCAGGAGCTGGAGCCTCTTCTCCTGCTAACAGCCCTCCCTGACACACCTGGCCCAGCTGTGAAAGTTTCTTTTCCCTTATGTGTTTCCTTAAGTAGTAATTTCATCCTTTTGTATTGCTGTGTGACAGCAGATAGTAAGAACCCGTTGGCTGCATAGGTGCTTTTCATTGCAGCCAAATGGTTTGAAATGAAGCCTGTAGGTCTATCTGTGTACGTGTTTGCAAACAGGGTTCTTCCAGTCTTTCACTCTAAGCCACCCCAAAGAGATTTGTAAACAAGAACCGAAGTAGCTCTGACCTTGCCGGGGATGGAACCACCATGTGTAAAACAACAAGGCTGTGTTTATTTTATCTCTTTACTCCAAGTGCCCTGGAGTGAGTGCAGTGACCCCTAAAGTTGGAGAGGCGCTTGGGATGACACAAGGAGACTTGGAGAAACCATTTTGCAGACTCACACTTGTGTTGAAAGGTTGGTCTAATGTTTGCTACTTTGGCCCATTTTGAATGTGTTTTCTAGTTTTAATTGGATGCTTGAGTTCTTGGGCACTATGTCCTAAGCAAATCAGTGTTTTCTATGATGCGGTATCATTTCATGTGGCTTATGCTCATGTTTTATTTCATTTGGTGGAGGTGAGTTGGTTTCTGTTTTCGTGCTCCGTGTCTAAAGCTAGTGCACCTCTGTTGACCCTCCCACAAGAAGACAAGAAGCAGTCCAAGTGCACAGTGGTTAAGTGGGTGAGCTGTTGTCTGAAGAATAGTGCATTAAATCTGTTTGTGTTCCTATTGGCACACTGTGAAAATCCAGTATCGTTGTGGATGCGGGCACGTGCTTCTGGGGGTGTAAAATAAGCCCTAGGATTGCTTTGGAAACACAACAGAAACGTGTGCTAGGAGAAGTTACCTGTGGATAAACTGCTGCTCTGTTGTAGCTCTGTGGCAGTGCTGAGTGTTGCAGAGTGGCTTGAAGGGCTTGCGAGAGCCGACCAGGGAATGGAGGAATTGGCTCCAGCGGGGTGAGGAGTGTCTGCTTCTTCCAGAAGGCTGAACCCACCCCTGAGCCCAAAGCCTGTGGCCATAATTAATAGTAATGATTGTGCCTTTCTCTCTCCAGGTCCTTGGCAAATGCTGGATGAGAACTGACACAGAATTTCTTGAGACCCTGGCAGAGAGAGAGAAGCAGCAAATGGTGTTGGGAGAGTTTCTGTGAGTACCTGTGAGATCATGGGCTTCTTACAGCTTAAGAAAGGATCTGGATAGGAAAAGACCTCTTTTTCCATGAAACCCTCATGTGGAACATCTGAACAAAGAGGATGGGATGAGACTTCTTGGAGCCTAGAAATGAGGTGATGTGAGTATTTTTGATAGCAGCAGAGCATCTGGAACCAGTTGGCAGAAGACTCTGCAAGGTAAGTGCAGAGCTGAATGATACAAGCAGGAAAACATCTGGGGCTGGGTTTGGACTTCTCAAGGCCTTGTAGATTCCTCTCTCCAACCGCCACTTGTCAGTAGAGCTGGATCGCTATCCTTCAGCGGACCGTCAGTGTCTGGTGTTCCTGGCATTTTAGTAGCTTGAGTTTTTCCCAAGGAAGAGCATCCTGGTCTTGCTCTTGTGTTGAGACAGCTTAGTGCCCTTTTGGACCTCCTTCAAGGAGTAGGAGGAGCCTGGATTTGTGTTTCTTGGATGGTGCCGACCTTCAAGACAAGGACTAAAGGGGAGTGCCAAGGCAACAGGGCCGGCTCTGGAAGTCAGGAATGGTTGTGCTCTTCTGTCCTGGTTCTGCTTAAGAGATGGCTCAGGGCTGCTGAAGTGCTGAGGGCTGAACAAACAGCCCTCACCTTTGAGCCAAAGCTGAGCTCTTGATGGAACCTTCCAGCCTAATGCTGTGTTTGTACGTGTTCATTAACAAAGTCCACAGGATCATTAGCGTTAGGGCCTAGGTATCTGCTCACTGACAAAACAGGGATTGACCTTTCTGTGCCTGAGAAGCTGGACAAAGCCACAAAATCAGACCTCTTGCCTTGCTGGCAGCTCCTGGGTTTTTCCCCGAGCCCCGGCCAGGCTTGGGGCCCAATCCACGAGGAAGCCGAGCCCGGCTGTTGCCGTACTGGACGTTGTGTCAGGCTGTTGCTGGCACCCAATTGTCCGAGCTGGGCCCTGTCCCAGCAGAGCTGTAAGTCTCTTTGCCGGCGGGTGGACGCGCCCATGGGAAGTCCCGGTTATGGGAGAGGCTCTCCAGTGCTTGGCTGGGACAGGGGGTTCCCAGCTCACGGGCTGTGGCTCTGGAGGATGGTGCAGCCTTAGGCTGTGACTGGTGCTGTATCTTAATCACTGTGGGCAATTGGCCAAACGCAGGCACCCATGAAAGTTGTTCACTCGCTCTCTGCTGCTCTAGTTGGGCAAAGGAGAGGGGGGAAAAAAAATTAATGAGGTGTTCATGAGTTAATAACTGGGAGAAAAACACTCTACGGTCAAAACAGGTTCAAATTTAAAGATGTAAGGTTAATTTATTATTAACAGAGTCAGGGAATGATAGTGTGAAGTAAATTAAGCCTTTAAAACACCTTGTATTTTTTTCCCTCCCAGCCCCTTCCTCTTTCCTACCGACAGTGCAGGAAGACAGGGCATGGGGGTTTTGGTCAGCTCATTATTTGAATTTTTCTTCTGTTTGCTCAGGGAGAGGAGGTTTTTTTTTTTTTTTTTTTTTTTTCCTCTGGTATGCTGTAGGGTCCCTCCTGCAGGCCAAGAGCCTTTCCAGAGCTGTTGTGTCACAGGTTCCTCATGCACAGGGTGCAGTTTTTTAGGGCTTGGTTGCTCTAGTTTAGAGGCAAGGGCTCTCTTTATCTCTAGAAGCAGGTGCCCTCTCTCTCTTCCTATTCAGGTCTCCCACTGGATCAAAGCGCTCTCTGGCTTCCACCCCCTCTCAGCCCCCCATGAGTGCTTTCCCCACGGGCTGTGAGTGGATCTCTGCATCCTCTGTGGACTTAATGCAAAGTGACAGGGCCACAACTTGTTTCATCACAGTCCTCACTACAGTTTGCAGAGGAATCTCAGCTGTGCTGAGCACTTCTTCCCTCTTTTGTCCGTTGACCTTGGTGCCACCATGTTGTTTTCCAGCACATTCTCACTTCCTCCTCTTCTCTGACTAGAAGAAAAGCTGCTGCTCGTAGGTGCTACTGCTAGAAGGTCTCACCATGTCCTGGTTTGGGACAAATTTGGGAGAAAAACCCTTGTATAGGATCCCTCTAAGGAAGCAAACCCAAGTGACCCCTCCCTCCAACCGGTCCGGTAAAAAAACCTCTTTGGAGAAAAGTGGAAAAAACTATTTTACTAAACAAATGAAGTGCATACAAGTATAAAGACTGAATAATATGAAACAATAAACCCTCTCCTGAAGTGAGATGGCAAATTGAGAAAGTCCTTGCCATGGGTGTAGCTCGGCTCTCTCTCAGACTCTTCTCAGTCCCAGTCCCTCTGGCGCTGCTGGAAAATGCCAAGGTCCAGGCCCCGGTGGGCTGCAGGTACAGCCCCCAGTGCTCCCCTGGGTTTTCAGTCCAGAGCAGGTTTAAACAGTTCCAAGAAAAAGGAAAAAAAAAAAAAACCAGTCCAGGGAACTTCTCTGCCCTAGCTGGCTAAAACTAACTAAAAGCAAAAAAAAAAAATCTGTCCTGCAGTCTCTCCAAGCCTCTGCCAAACACCCCTTCTGCAGAAGAACGTGGAGGAGTCAGGCAGTTTTCTCAAAACAAACTCCGTGCTTCTCCTTGCTCTTAGAACCAGTCTTAAAGGCACAGGACTCAATATACAGCACAAACAGAACAGACGATTGGGGATACAAGCATCATAAAGTTACCCTAGGACATTCCACCCCTTATCCCCATATTGTCAATTTACTAAAAGTAGTATATACTCCAGCTCTATACACACATACATTTATATAAAAAAAATATGCAATATACAGCTACATACAGTGGCAGTACCATTCAGCACACAGCGATAATTACACACAGTTCTCACCCAACAATCAAATCTCCCTGGGGTACACATCGTGTGGTTCCATCTTTCTGCATCACCCACCATGTGCAGCCTGGTCCCTGAGCAAAGACAATCCCACGGATGGGATCCTCTGTACTTGAAGCAGAATTGATCCAAACTGTCTTCCCTAACAAACCTCTTACATGTACTACTAGGACTTTCTCTCCATCTACTGTATGTAGGGACTCAGACTGGGCAGGGCCTGCTCTGTTGGTGGAACCTCGGGTGTTAACTAACCAGGTGGCCTTTGCTAGATGCTGCTCCCAGTTTTTGAATGATCCGCCACCCAGTGCTTTCAGGGTGGTTTTTAGCAGTCCATTGTATCTTTCTACTTTCCCTGAAGCTGGTGTATAATAGGGGATATGGTACACCCACTCAATGCCATGTTCCCTAGCCCAGTTGTTGATGAGGCTGTTCTTGAAATGAGTTCCATTGTCTGACTCAATTCTCTCGGGGGTACCATGCCTCCAAAGAACTAGTTTTTCAAGGCCTAGAATGGTGTTACGGGCCGTAGCGTGAGGCACAGGGTAGGTCTCCAGCCATCCTGTGGTGGCCTCTGCCATTGTGAGCACATAGCGCTTGCCTTGGCGGGTTTGGGGAAGGGTGATGTAGTCAACCTGCCAGGCTTCCCCGTACTTATACTTGGACTATCACCCACCATACCACAGGGGCTTCACCCGCTTGGCCTGCTTGATGGCAGCACATGTCTCACAGTCGTGGATAACCTGAGAAATACTGTCCATGGTTAGATCCACCCCTCGGTCTTGTGCCCACTTATAGGTGGCATCCCTGCCCTGATGGCCTGAGGCATCATGGGCCCATTGAGCTAGGAACAACTCTCCTTTGTGTTGCCAATCTAAGTCTATCTTTGACACCTCTGTCTTTGCAGCCTGATCTACCTGTTTGTTGTTTCGGTGCTCCTCATTAGCCTGACTCTTGGGGACATGGGCATCTACATGACGGACTTTGACAGGTACCTTCTCTACCTGAGTGGCAGTGCCCTTCCATTCATCTGCAGCCCAGATTGGCTTTCCCCTACACTGCCAATTGGCCTTTTTCCACCTGTCTAGCCAACCCCACAGAGCATTGGCCACCATCCACGAATCAGTGTAGAGGTAGAGCTTTGGTCACTTCTCTCTTTCAGCAATGTCCAGGGCCAGTTGAACAGCTTTGAGCTCAGCAAGTTGGCTTGACCCACCCTCTCTTTCAGTGGCTTGTGCAACCTGTCATGTGGGGCTCCATACAGCTGCTGTCCACTTCTGGTTCATCCCAACAATGCGGCAGGAGCTGTCAGTGAAAAGAGCATAGCGTGTTTCTTCTGCTGGCAGTTGGTTGTATGGTGGAGCTTCTTTGGCACGTGTCACTTGTGCCTGCTCCTCTTCATCCATGAGACCAAAGTTTTCACCTTCTGGCCAGTTTGTAATTATTTCCAAAATCCCAGGGCGATTTGGGTTTCCAATGCGGGCGTGCTGAGTGATGAGGGCAATCAGTTTGCTCCATGTGGCATTGGTGGCATGGTGGGTAGAGGGAACTTCTGCTTTGAACATCCATCCTAGCGCTGGTAGTCGAGGTGCCAGCAGGAGTTGTGTTTCAGTGCCTACTACTTCTGAGGCGGCTTGAACTCCTTCATAGGCAGCCAAGATTTCCTTCTCTGTGGGAGTGTAGTTGGTTTCAGACCCTCGGTAGCTTTGACTCCAGAATCCCAGTGGTCGGCCCCGGGTTTGCCCAGGCCCCTTCTGCCAAAGGCTCCAGGACAGGCCATTGTTCCCGGCTGCTGAGTAGAGCATGTTCTTCACCTCTGGTCCTGTCCTGACTGGGCCAAGGGCCACTGCATGAGCGATCTCCTGCTTGATCTGGGCAAAGGCTTGTTGCTGTTCAGGGCCCCAGTAGAAATCATTCTTCTTGCGGGTGACCAGGTAGAGAGGGCTCACAATCTGACTGTATGTCGGGGGCTTTCCCCGACATTCAGGTGGTTTCAGGGTCCTTTGCTCCCCTGCACAGCTCCGAGCCAAGCCGAAGGAAGAGACGGAGTTCTCAGGTTTAGATTTTTCAGTGTTGCATACTTTGTTTATTGTTTCTTATCTTACAATTTTCTCGGAGTCCGACAAGATGTTTGCAGCTGCATGGATTCCTCACGTCTCCCCCCGAGCTGGGTTGTCCTTATCTTTTGTACTAATTACTACGTATTTCTTGTTTACTATTTCTTACCAATGTCTATCACTATTACTAAAAAGGTCATCTTTACTTTGACCCAATCCTCACTAACTACTTTGTGCCACGTCAATGCAGCAATGGAGTGCGGGAAGGAGAAGAAGAAGGAGACAACGCCCCAGATTCTCCATCTTGTCCCCATTCACTTCAATGCTAGGAACCTAAAATTACTATTTTCTCATCCTGTGATAAGCTAAACTACTATTTTTTCACATTCTTGTGGCCTGTAAACCTTCTCTCAGTGTAGGAAGTTTTTCCCATGGACTGAAATCAAAGCCAGTGTCTCTCTGAGCTCTGGGCTGGGGTCCCAGACCCCCCTGCCCAGGTCCCTGACCCTCCAGGGCAACCAAAGGAATGCCCTGGACTCCAACAGCTGTACTCAGGAATGTGCATCCTCCAGAAACCTATGGCGCCTAGGAAAGCGTGTGTTTCCTTTTTGTTGGTTGGTGGACACATTGCTGTGATCTGGTTGATGACTTCAGTGGGAATCTGACGCCTTCCATCGTGCCACTTTACTCCCGGAAACTGGATCTCTCGAGCAGGTCCCTTAACTTTGCTCTTCTTGATAGCAAAGCCAGCCTTCAGGAGAATCTGGATGATCTTCTCTCCTTTCTCAAACACTTCCATTGCCGTGTTCCCCCACGCAATAATGTCATCGATATACTGTAGGTGCTCCAGAGCCTCACCCTTTTCCAGTGCAGCCTGGATCAGTCCATGGCAGATGGTGGGGCTGTGTTTCCACCCCTGGGGCAATCGGTTCCAGGTGTACTGCACTCCTCTCCATGTGAAGGCAAACTGAGGCCTGCATTCTGCAGCCAGAGGAATGGAGAAAAATGCATTAGCAATGTCAATTGTGGCGTGCCATTTTGCTGCCTTGGACTCCAGCTCGTACTGGAGTTCCAGCATGTCCGGCACAGCAGCGCTCAATGGTGGAGTCACTTCGTTCAAGGCACGGTAGTCCACGGTCAATCTCCATTCTCCATCAGACTTGCGCACAGGCCAGGTGGGGCTGTTGAAGGGTGAGTGGGTTTTGCTGACCACACCTTGAGTCTCCAGCTCACGGATCATCGTGTGGATGGGAATCACAGCATCTCGAGTTGTTCTGTACTGTCGGTGATGCACTATTGAAGTGGCAATTGGCACTTGTTGCTCTTCCACCTTCAGAAGACCTACAGCAGATGGGTTCTCTGATAGTCCAGGCAAGGTATTCAACTGCTTAACACCCCCTGTCTCTACAGCTGCTGTCCCAAATGCCCACCTAAATCCCTTTGGGTCTTTGAAGTACCCATTTCGGAGGAAGTCTATGCCCAAAATGCATGGAGCTTCTGGGCCAGTCACAATAGGGTGTCTCTTCCACTCATTTCCAGTCAGGCTCACATCAGCCTCCACCAAAGTAAAATCTTGTGAACCCCCTGTCATCCCAGCAATGGAAACAGATTCTTCCCCCACATATCTTGATGGGAGTATTGTGCACTGTGCACCAGTGTCAACTAAGGCCATATTTTTGTGGTTCTGATGTGCCAGGCCAACGAATCCACACAGTCCAAAAAACATGGTTTTCCCTAGCCTCTACCTGGCTAGAGGCAGGGCCCCTCTAAGCCTGATTATCCTTATTTCCCTGGGTAACTGGAGCTGCTTCCTTCTTGCTGGAACTTCCTCTCATAGTCTTGCCATCCAACAATTCATGCAGCTGTTGTGTCATAGCATCAGTAGACTCTCCATCCCATCTTTTCGTGTTTTCTCCACATTCACGCAGGAGGACCCACAGCTTAGCCCGTGGGATGCCTTTTCCCTCTCTATCTAGGGAACGTTTGTGTGTGGTGCCAGAGCCTCTAACCTGTACTGCAGAGATCTGGAGAATGTCCTCCTTGAGTTCTTTGTGATTCTCCTCCATCTTGTCTGCTAATCCCCGCACCTGTGTTTCCAGAGCTGCAATTCTTGCATGTGTTGGACCATGCACGGCATCTGCATATGTTCGGAGCTTCTTTGCCATATCAAGCACGGTCTCTTCTGTCTCATCCCGCTTCATTATTGCTAAAGCAGAGGAGTATTCTTGTGGCCCAAGTAGTACAAGTTTTTGCCACATCACAGGTGTACATGGTACCAAGTCGGGGTTCCTAGTGTTTATGTCATCTGAGAAGACAATCTCCGCCACTGCCATTTCTCTCAAGCGCTGAATCCCTTGTTTGATGGTTTTCCACTGGGTTTGCTGCATATAGGGATCGTCGGCACACAGGTATCTTTGTACCACACTTCCCAGGACCCGTTCCCAGAGACTGCAAGGACTAGCCTCCCTCATCATTTCTTGGTCAATAACTGGATCATGTGATAGGGATCCCAGATGTCTCGCTTCAGTGCCATCCAGTATTGTAGCCTCGCCTGCAGCATCCCAAAGACGGACTAACCAACTAATTATAGATTCATCAGGTCGTCAAGTATAATCCTTTCTTAGGCCACGAAGGTCCTTCAGGGAAAAGGACTCAATAGTATCTCCTGCTCTTGCAGCAGTTGGTCGGGCTCCTGATCGTGTGCTAGCTGGTTGGACTCCCGATCTTGTGCCAGTTGGTTGGGCTTCCAATTTAGTATCAGTTGGTTCGGCTTCTGACTGTGTATCATCAGTTGCTTCAGCTTCTGATTGTGTGTCAGTTGGTTTGACTCCTGACTGGGTGTCAGGAAGCATTGAGGATCCTTCACCTGAATCATTGTCTGCTGGTCAATCGGTTTTGTCCGTGTGCTTCTTTCCTTTCTTTATTGCAGCAACGGCTGGTGTCTTAGCCTCACTGTCTGGTTTAGCTGCAGCCTGAATAGCTGTGGGGTTGGCTGCAGCCTGAGCGACTGATTTATCTCCCTGCTCCCTTGCCTCTATCTGCTGCCCTACAGTGTTTAGCAGTGTGTGACTCATTCTAGAAAAGCTATAAACTATATAGAGGAAAGTCACCAGGTGAAATACCAGGAAGGTGGTGTCTTTAACATTCAGGAGACCCTGAACATTCTCCAAAAGTGATGTAACTGACTCAAAAGAGAAGGAGGAAAGAAGAGGCTGAAGAGCCTCATCCCCTACTCCTCCTCTAACAACTGGGTGCAATTGTTGATAAATCCCCAAAGCATGCTGCTGGAACTAGGACGCAGGGTAGGACGAAAAAACCATAAACTGAACATACCCAGAACAAACTCCAGTATCTTTATAAGCTTCTTGTAAACCATAATCACCGAACCCAGCAAAATAACTGTTCTAATTTGTGCATCCCTAGTGTAAAAGCTGTCTGTTGGGGACAATATTGGAGCTATTTCTGGGTAAGAAAACAAACCTAGGGACCAGAAAGGTATTAAGACCTCAAAAAAGCCTAGGGAACAGAAATGCAGAAAAGACTCCATTCTAAGAGACATTAGGAATTCAAGAAGCAACATGGCTACTGACTGTTTAATCCCCACCCAAAGGACAACCAAAAACTGCAGTTAAAAATAATCAATACAAGTTTTTTCCATTCTCTCATGCCCCGCAGTGGGCGCCAGTTAGAAGTATGTCCTGGTTTGGGACAAATTTGGGAGAAAAACCCTTGTATAGGATCCCTCTAAGGAAGCAAACCCAAGTGACCCCTCCCTCCAACCGGTCTGCTAAAAGCGTCTTTGGAGAAAAGTGGAAAAAACTATTTTACTAAACAAATGAAGTGCATACAAGTATAAAGACTGAATAACATGAAACAATAAAACCTCTCCTGAAGTGAGATGGCAAACTGAGAAAGTCTTCGCCGTGGGTGTAGCTTGGCTCTCTCTGTCTCTCCTCAGTCCCAGTCCCTCTGGCGCTGCTGGAAAATGCCAAGGTCCAGGCCCCGGTGGGCCGCAGGTGCAGCCCCCAGTGCTCCCCTGGGTTTTCAGTCCAGAGCAGGTTTAAACAGTTCCAAGAAAAAGGAAAAAAAAAAAAAACACAACAGTCCAGGGAACTTCTCTGCCCTAGCTACCTGAAACTAACTAAAGGCAAAAAAAAAAATCTCTGTCCTGCAGTCTCTCCAAGCCTCCGCCGAACACCCGTCTGCAGAAGAACGTGGAGGAGTCAGGCAGTTTTCTCAAAACAAACTCCGTGCTTCTCCTTGCTCTTAGAACCAGTCTTAAAGGCACAGGACTCAATATACAGCACAAACAGAACAGACGATTGGGGATACAAGCATCATGAAGTTACCCTAGGGTCTATTCAGGTCTCCCACTGGATCAAAGCGCTCTCTGGCTTCCACCCCCTCTCAACCCCCCATGAGTACTTTCCTCATGGGCTGTGAGTGGATCTCTGCATCCTCTGTGGACTTAATGCAAAGTGACAGGGCCACAACTTGTTTCATCACAGTCCTCACTACAGTTTGTAGAGGAATCTCAGCTGTGCTGAGCACTTCTTCCCTCTTTTGTCCGTTGACCTTGGTGCCACCATGTTGTTTTCCAGCACATTCTCACTTCCTCCTCTTCTCTGACTAGAAGAAAAGCTGCTGCTCGTAGGTGCTACTGCTAGAAGGTTTCACCAGTTCAAAGAGCCCTGCAGGATCCCCCAGCAGCAGGAGGTTGATCTCGTTTAGGCTGCGTGTCGGGGAGTCGCTCGCCGTGTTTTTGCCACGGGCAGCGGCAGCCACCAGGGCCCTGGCGCTGTTTAAGGCCTCTCCTGGTGCGTGTTGCCGGAGGAGAAGCTGCCGCTGCCAGCCCTGCCCTCGTGCCTGGGGCGCGGCTGGCCGTGGGGCCGGGCAGGCCGGCTTTACCACGGCCGCACCGAGCTGGCGGTGGCCACAGCGGCGCCTCGCCCTGTGCTGCTCTGGGATGGGCCCTGGCACGGCGCCTCCCAACCCCTGGAACAAGCTGCCTGCGGGCTGCTTTGATGGTCTTTGTCAATGGGACCATGAGTCCTTACCCGCCTTTCTAATTGGGCCGGCGGCACGCCCATCTTCAGAGCTATCAGCAACTGGCTCTGTTGGACACGGTGGAAGCTCCTAGCAGCTTCTCCCAGAAGCCACTTCTGTGGACTCCCTGCTGCTGCCCCAAAACCAGGCTGTGCCAAATCAACACAGCAGTGTTTGGTAGGAATGCTGAGGTGCAACGATGAGCTTCTCCTTTTCAAGCTTCTTGCTCTGAGCCTGCGTAAATGACAAAATTCCTGAAGCTGGTGTCAATGATTTAAGCATGGCAAGAACCTTACTCCCCACACTGCCCCCTTCCCTGCCCTGGAGTCTGTGAGCAAGAACCTGAATGTATTGGATTATGTAACTTAAAAATGTGTGTTCTATTTCATCTGTGGAAAGCAGTTTTTTGGGACGTGTTTTATCCTTCTCTTACCCTTCTAGGGGATTGGGAGACTGATGCCTTCTGATAATGGCCCAGCCATTAAAACCCGGTGAGGCAGTGTTTCTTACGTCTTTCACCACTCCTCAGTCCTCCAGGGGCGCATTTTAAGGATGGCCTGGAGCTGTTGGATCTGCCCTGGACAGCAGGCAAGCATGGACTCTCTGCTGCTGACAGCAGGCAAGCATGGACTCTCTGCTGCTGCTGGGCTCTGGGCAAACACCGTGTCCCCCCCCCCCCAGAACCGCGGTTCCAGAGCGACCTAGAACCGCGGTTCTAGACTGGCCTAGCCCCCCCCCCAGGATCCTGCAAGGAACGGAGTACCTATTAAGGCGAGGTTGCCAAGGGTGAGGCAGGAGGTAGTTGTTGGTAACATTTTTTGTAATCCTACTGTTTTTTAGATATCTTGTACTCCATTAAGGTTGTGGATGATGGAGCCTGAGCACAGGAATAGTATGGCTTTGAAGAATGCGTGAGTTGAAATATGGAGGAAGGCTAGTTGTGGCAGGTTGAGTCCAATGGTGACTATTATGAGACCTAGCTGGCTTGAGGTGGAAAAGGCGATGATTTGCTTGATGTCATTTTGGGTGAGGGCGCATGTAGTGGCAAATAGTGTGGAAAGAGCTCCTAGGCACAGGCATAGAGTGAGGGCGGTTTGGTTAGTGTTAAGTATAGGGTGGGCTTGGATAAGGAGGAAGATTCCGGCCTCTACTATCGTGCTGGAGTGGAATAGAGCGGAGATGGGGGTTGGGCCTTCTATGGTGGCTGGGAGTCAGGGGTGGAGGCCAAACTGGGTGGATTTGCCTGTTGCTGCCCGAATGAGTCCCAGGAGGGGGAGGGTGGGGGTTTGGGAAGGGGAGGAGAGTTGTTGGATTTCTCAGGTGTTTGAGGCGTAGGCTAGTCACGCTGTGCAGAGAATAAGTCTGACGTCACCAACTCGCTTGTAGAGGACGGCTTGGAGGGCGGCGGTATTAGCTTCTGCTTGGCCATGTCATCAGCTGATCAGAAGGAAGGATATAATGCCCACTCCTTCTCAGCCGATGAGTAGCACGAAGAGGTTGTTGGCGACAATTAGGATTAGCATAGCGATAAGGCATAGGAGGAGGTAGGAGAAGAATTTTGTCACGTATGGATCTGAGGCTATGTATCATGTTGCAACCTGTAGGCTAGACCAGGATACGAATAGGGCGATGGGGAAGAATGTGAGGGAGTAGAAATCTATCTTTAGGCTGATTGGGATTTTGAAGGTGATGATGAATTGTCATTCTCAGAGGGAAATTGGACTTTCCGTCCCTGTGTAGATGTGGATTGCTATTGGGATTAGGCTGATGAGGAAGAGGTTTTTACTGTGTGTGTGATGGTGGCTGGGCTGTTTTTAAGGTTGGGTGATAGGAGTGGGAGGATAATGGGGGTGGATAGGGTTGTTAGGGTTAGTAGTAGGAGGGTGTTTAGGACTAATGGCAGGTCCGTGACTTTTACCTGGATTTGCACCGGGATGGGTGGCTCCTAAGGCCGTTGGAATACTGTTATCCTTTGAAAGGAAGGGGGCTGAGGTTTTAGACTCAGATGCAAGAATGAGCAGTTCTTGTTGGTTAAACCTCCCCTCGGCAGGTAAGAAGGTTTTGACTTCTATTTTTATAATCACAGTCTAATGTTTTGGTTCAACTCTACTTGCATATGGGGGTGCCGGAGATGATTTCAGGCTTGAAGATGAGGAGAATCATGGGGATTACGTATAGGGCTATGAGGAGATGTTCTCGTGTGGAGGAGTTTTGGACTGATGTGATGTGGGATGGAAGGGTGCCTCGTTGTGTCATTGTTAGTATGTATAAAGCGTATGAGGCGGTGAGGAGGATTGTGGTCCCTGTGAGGAGGATTGTGAGTGGAGATCAGTTGAACGAGGCGATGCTGATGGTTAGCTCTGCTCTGAGGTTAGTTGTTGGGGGTAGTGCTCTGTTAGGTTTGCTAGTAGTCATCAGGTGGCCGTGAGAGGTAGGAGGGGTTGCGTGCCTCGTGTTAGTAGGAGGATTCGGCTGTGGGTGCTTTCGTAGTTGGTGTTGGCTAGGCCAAAGAGTATTGAGGAGGTCAGTCCGTGTGAGATGATTAGGTTTATTGCCCCTGAGAATGTTCATTGGGTTTGAACGATGGTTGCGGCGACAACTAGGCCTATATGGCTGACCGATGAGTAGGCGATTAGGGATTTTAGGTCGATTTTGCGTAGGCAAATGGCACTGGTTATCAGTGCCCCTTATAGTGCGAGGGTAATGAAGGGGTAGTGGAGGTTGGTTGATGTTAGGTTTACAAGGT